>NC_047098.1:53978335-54140835 GCF_902459505.1 Geotrypetes seraphini | reverse complement strand
ACATACATAAACATACACACATATATATACATACACATATATTCATTCATACATATATACATACATATACATACATAAATACTTATACATACATATACATATATACATACATACATACATATACATACATACATACACATACATACATACATACATACATATACATACATATATACATACATATATATATATACAAACATACATACATATACATACATAAATACTTATACATACATACATATACATGTATATATGTATGTGTATATGTATAAGTATGTATGTATATATGTGTATGTGTGTATATTTATGTATGTATGTATGTGTGTATCTACGTATGTATTTGTATGTTGCATATGTATGTGTATGTAAGTATGTGTATGTACGTATATATATATATGTATGTATATATGTATACATACATACATACACACACACACATATATACATACATATACATGCATACAAATACATACATACACATACATATATATATATACATGCATACATATACATACATACACATCCATACATACATACACCTACATATATATATACACATACACACATACATATAAATACATACACAAACATACATTTATACACATACATACATACATATACATACATACATATATACACATAGACACATACATATACATACAAACATACATATACATACATATATATACACATACATACATACAAACATATATATACACATACATACACACATAAACACACATATACATACATAAATTCTTACACATACATACATATACATACATACACATACATACATAAACATACACACATATATATATACATACACATATATAAATACATATATACATACATATACATACATAAATACTTATACATACATATATACATACATAAACATACACACATATATATATACATACACATATATAAATACATATATACATACATATACATACATAAATACTTATACATACATATATACATATACATATATACATACATACATATACATACATACATATACATACATACACATACATACATACATATACATACATACACAAACATATACATACACATACATACATATACATACATACATATACATACATATATATACATACATACATATACATACATACACATACATACATACACACACATACATACACATACATATATACATCCACATACATATATATACATACATAAATACATACATATACATACATAAATACTTATACATACATACATATGTATATATGTATGTGTATATGAATAAGTATGTATATTTATGTATGTATGTATGTGTGTATCTACGTATGTATTTGTATGTTGCATATGTATGTATGTGTATGTAAGTATGTGTATGTATGCATATATGTATATGTATGTATGCATGTATATGTATGTAGGTATATGTATGTATGTATATGTGTATGTGTATGTATATGTATGTATGTATATGTATGTATGTATATGTATGTTTGTATATATGTACATGTATGTATTAGTATTTTTGTATGTATGAATGTATATGTATGTACATGTATATGAATATATATGTATATGAATGTATATGTGTGTGTATGTATGTATATATGTGTATGCATATATGTATGTGTATGTATATGTATGTATGTGTATGAAATATGTATGTATATGTATGTATATATGTATATGTATGCATGTATATGTATGTATATATGTATATGTATGCATGTATATGTATGTGTATGTATATGTATGTAGGTATATGTATGTGTGTATGTATGTATATATGTATGTATATGTATGTATGTATGTGTATGTATGTATGTATATAAAGATATGTCTTAATTTTTAAATTTGTTTAAATGTTATTTTAAACCTTGTACAACCCTTTGTAGTGTTGATAAAGCGTTTAAACAAAAATATGAATAATCAATAAACAATAAACAATATGTATGTATGTATGTATATATACACATACACATATACACATACATACATATACATACATAAACATGCATACATAAACATACACACATATATATACATACACATATACATACATAAATACTTATACATACATATATACATATACATATATATACATATATACATACATACATACATAAATACTTATACATAGATACATATACATGTATATATATATATATGTATGTATACATGTGTATATTTATGTATGTATGTATATGTATGTATGTATGTGTATATGTATATGTATGTATGCATGTATATGTATGTATATATGTATATGTATGCATATATGTATAGGTATATATGTATGTATAAGTATTTATGTATGTATATGTATGTATATATGTATTTATATATGTGTATGTATATATATATGTGTGTATGTTTATGTATGTATACATATATATATACACATACATACACATTCATACATTCATACACATACATACATATACATACATACATATACATACACACATATATGCATACACATATATACATACATACATAGAGATATATACATTCATATACATATATATTCATATACATATACATACATATACATTCATACATACATAAATACTTATACATACATGTACATACATACACATATATGCATACATATACATATATACAAACATACATATATATACGTATGTACATACACATACACATAAATACATACATACACATACATACATATACCTACATACATATATGCATGCATACATATACATATGCATACATACATACATATATACATATATACATACATACATACATACATATACATGCATACATACATATACATATATACATACATATATATATACGTACATACACATACTTACATACACATACATATACATACATACAAATACATACACATACGTATACACACATACATACATACATAAATATACACACATACACATATATACATACATACATATACATATACACATACATATATACATGTATATGTATGTATGTATAAGAATTTATGTATGTATATGTGTATGTATGTGTATGTATGTGTATGTATGTATGTGTATGTATGTATGTGTATATGTATGTATGTATATGTATTTATGTATATATTTATATGTATGTATGTATATGTATGTATGTTTGTATGTATGTATATATATGTATATGTATATATATATGTATATGTATGTATATGTATATGAATGTATATGTGTGTGTATGTATGTATATATGTGTATGCATGTATGTGTATGAATGTATATGTATGTATATGTATGTATATATGTATGTATATGTATTTATGAATATATATGTATGTATGTATATGTATATATGTATATGTATGTGTATATGTATATATATGTATGTATGTGTATGTATATGTATATATATGTGTGTGTGTATATGTGTATATATGTGTATATGTGTATATATACACACATATATATATATACATAAATAAACACATACATACACATACATACATTCATACACATACATACATATACATACATACAAATACATACATACACACACACATATACATTCATATACATATATATTCATATACATACATATACATTCATACATACATAAATACTTATACATACACATACATGCATATATATACATATATACAAACATACATATACATACATATACGTACATACATATACATACATACACATACACATACATACATATACCTACATACATATACATATACATAAATATATACATGCATACATATACATACATACACATACATATACATATATACATACATATACAAACATATATACATACATATATATATATACGTACATACACATACTTACATACACACACATACATATACATGCATACAAATACATACACATATGTAGATACACACATACATACATAAAAATACACACATACACATATATACATACATACTTATACATATACACTTACATATATACATGTATATGTATGTATGTATAAGTATTTATGTATGTATGTATGTTTGTATATATATATATGTATGTGTATGTATGTATATGTATGTATATATATGTATGTATGTGTATATATGTATGCATGTGTATGTATATGTATGTATGTGTATGTATATATGTATATGTATATATGTATGTATGTATGTGTGTGTATGTATATATGTATGTATATGTATGTATGTATGTATGTGTATGTATGTATATAAAGATGTCTTAATTGTTAAATTTGTTTAATGTTATTTTAAACCTTGTACAACGCTTTGTAGTATCGATAAAGCGTTTAATCAAAAATATGAATAATCAATAAACAATATATATGTATGTATGTATATATGTATATATACACATACACATATACACATACATACATAAACATACACACACATATATATATACATACACATACATACATACACATACATAAATACATATACATACATATATACATATACATACATATATACATACATATACATATATACATACACAAACATATACATACACACACATACATACATATACATACATATACATGCATATGTGTATATGTATGTATGTATGTGTATGTTTATGTATGTGTATGTATGTATGTGTATGTATGTATATGTATGTATGTATATGTAAGTATGTATGTATGTATATGTATGTGTGTATATGTATATCTATATATGTATGTATATGTAAGTATATATTTATATCTATGTATGTATGCATGTGTATGTATGTATATGTATATATGTATGTATGTGTATGTAAGTACATGTATGTATGTGTATGTATGTATGTGTATGTATGTATGTGTATGTATGTGTATGTGTGTATGTATGTGTATGAATGTATATGTATGTATATATGTATATGAATATATATGTATATGAATGTATATATATATATATATATGTGTATGCTTATATGTGTGTGTATGTATATGTATGTATGTATGTGTATGTATATATGTATATGTATGTATGTGTATCTACGTCTGTATTTGTATGTATGTGTATGTAAGTATGTGTATGTAAGTATGTGTATGTACGTATATATATGTATGTGTATATGTATGTATGTGTATGTATATATGTATATGTGTATGTATGTATGTGTATGTATATGTATGTATGTATATGTATGTTTGTATATATGTATATATATATGCATGTATGTATGTACATGTATGTATAAGTATTTATGTATGTATGTATGAATGTATATGTATGTATATGTTATGTATATATGTATGTATATGAATGTATATATGTGTATGTATGTATGTATATATGTGTATGCATATATGTGTGTGTATGTATGTGTATGAATGTATATGTATGTATATATGTATGTATATGTATTTATGAATATGTATGTATATGTATATATATGTATATATATGTGTGTATATGTGTATATATACATATATATATACATATACATACATAAACACATACATACATTCATACATATACATACATATACATACACACATATATGCATACACATACATACATACATACACACAAATATATACATTCATATACATATATATTCATATACATTCATACATACATAAATACTTATACATACATACACATACATGCATATATATACATATATACAAACACATACATACATATATATACATACATAAATACATATACATACACATACATACATACACATACATACATACACATACATACATATATACATACACATACATACATATATATATATACAAACATACATACATACATACATAAATACTTATACATAGATACATATACATGTATATATATATGTATGTATATATGTGTATGTGTGTATATTTATGTATGTATGTGTGTATCTACGTATGTGTATGTATGTATATGTATGTATGTGTATGTAAGTATGTGTATGTACGTATATATATATGTATGTGTATATATATATATAAATGTATGTATGTATATATGTATATGTATGTATGTATATGTATGTATGCATGTATATGTATGTATGTATATATGTATATGTATGGAGGTATATATGTGTATGTATGTATGTGTATGTATGTATATGTATGTTTGTATATATGTATATATATGGATGTATGTGTATGTATGTACATGTATGTATAAGTATTTATGTATCTATGAATGTATATGTATGTATATGTATATGAATATATATGTATGAATATATATATGTATGTATATATGTATATATACATATATATATACACATACATACATTCATACACATACATACATATACATATACATACATACATACACATATATACATACATACATACACACACACAGATATATACATTAATATACATATATATTCATATACATATACATACATATACATTCATACATACATAAATACTTATACATACATACACATATATGCATACATATACATATATACAAACATACACCCTCTCCAAGGTAGGGAGAACGAGAGGGCACTCTCTAAAGTTAAAGGGGGATAGATTCTGTAAAATGTAAGGAAGTTCTTCACTCAGAGAATGGTAGAGAACTGGAACGCTCTTCTGGAGTCTGTTATAGGGGAGAACACCCTCCAGGGATTCAAGACAAAGTTGGACAGGTTCCTGCTGAACTGGAACGTACACAGGGCTGATCTCGGGTGGAGCGCTGGTCTTTGATCCAGGGACCGCCACATGAGCGGACTGCTGGGCATGATGGACCACTGGTCTGACCCAGCAGCGGCAATTCTTATGTTCTTATGCCAATTTGTTTAAAAGTATCTTTTTACTTTTTGTATATCACTTAGGAATTTGATAAGCAATTGCATCAAATTTAAAACTTGAAAATGGACAGCTCAGGAGCCTGCCTTGGTCTCCTCTGCCACTGTTGAGGGGCCAGAATGAGGAATTAAACATCCTCTCTGGAGAGATTCAGGGGGGAAGACAACTCACTTTGAGTAGAACAGGGAGCAACTTAGCTTGCCAGAACAATGGGTACCTGATGATTCACCAGTTGTACCAGAGAGGTGGTAGAGCCAGGAAATAGGTAAAGACCCGTCTTCCATCATGCCCAAGAGGCAAGGTGTTTTTCAGCAGACAATGCATTAATCTAAAGTTGGGTGAAAATATTAACATTTCTTGGAGGCCTATTTCACACTGCAATCTGGGAGGAGCACAAATGTTTCTTGCATGTGTGTGTTCTCATTCAGGATTTTCAGTCCCTTCCATGTAGCCTGGTCATGGCTGTCCATTCATATTTGGACAACTGAGTTATTTGGGCCAATTGTGACCTGGATTCCAAGGAAGCACATTCTTGGACCCTTTCTTTGCTTGAATTCTTTGGTTGAGTAGTGAACTTGCTAAGAGCCAGCTGATTCTTGTGTAGAGTTTGTCAGTGTACAATTCAGAACCAGCCAAGGAATGCTGCGCCTTACTAAGGAATATTTGAGCAAGCTAAAACCTAGCAACAAAACCCACCAAAAATAATAAATATATACAGCCAATCAGGACACTTTCCAGCTCACATGCAGAACATAAAATAGAAGGGGGCAGCAGAGGCCTCTGGAAAAGGAGGTAGAGCTGAAAACCACGAGTGGATTCCTTCTGTACAGCTCACAGAGATGGGGAAAATACCTCACTGTGCAGAATGACACCTATTGCACTAGAAAAGGGTATTTTTTTATGGAAAAGGCTCCTTGAGTTTGGACCTCCTGCAACTCCTCAGGTTCACTGCAGCAACATTGAAAAGTAGTACCCTTGGTGAGGTTTCACATGAAACTCTGACACTGCGTGTTGCTATCCTGCTGGTTCCCTAGATATTAGCCATTTCAAATCAGGATTCTGCTTCCAGAGGACTCAAGAAGCTTGCCTGGAATGGTGTGATTCTCCAACTCACTTACTGACAAATCTAGCAGGCTGGAGCACTCATGCCCTACATTAGAGAATAACACGGGACAAATTTTTCCACATCCCTGCAGGAACTCAATTTCTCAATCCCCATGAGTTTTGTCACTGTCCAATTCATGTATGCTTTGTCTTAACTGCACAAGCCTCAAACAATTATGATTTTTAAGTGTTTGAGACTTGTACAGATGAGGACAGAGCTTGCAGGAATAGGGCAGGGACAGGAAAATGAGTTCTCATGGGGATGGGGAAAAATTTGTCCCCATGTCATTCTCTACCCTCCATCAAATGATTTAGAGGAAGAAATAACCCATAGAGGCATAATTATTGGGAAGCAAGAACGATCCTGCTATCCTTCCAGTTCCAATAACATCTGGGCAGTAGCAGACATGCTGCAGGACACACTACTTTACTCCTGAGCAGAATGTCATTAGCAGCAATTGCAGTAGGCCAGAGTTTCTAATTTATCACTCATTAACAGCATTTTAAAAGTGCACCCTAGTGCACTAGCGCAGTAAGTCAAGTCTCTTGCAAAAAAACAGGAAACTGTCCGACATAACTCATCAATTTCTTCTAGGAGACACTACATCTAAGAAAATGTGGCTGTAGCTTTAAAGGACAAACCACATTAAGCAAGGTTAATTTATTATCTTAAGGAAGAGTAATATGTCATATGTCTGCAAGCTGTAAATTCATACAAACTTTTACAGAACTTGTCTTTCAAGGCCCTCAGTATTTTACCTGTCCAAAATAAACTACATTTTCATTGCTAGAACACATCACTGAAGAATAAATGACAAACAGTACTTTCCATGGGTTGTGTTTTCCCTACCAAAAAAAAAAAAAAAATAGAATAATTCTCAGCCATCATTGTTTCTAGAACAACAAATCATTTGTTTTCTTGTGTTCAAATTTATAAGTAACAATAATTTACCACACATAAGTACATATTTGTAAAAAAGAAAACCACACACACACACAAGGAAAGCTATTTATGTATCCTATGAATGGGTCAAAATCATAGTATGGCAGCTAATGAGAAGCTCAAGCGACATTTCCAATAATATTAGACATATAACATAAGTCTCCTAATATGGATTTTTTTTCACATTTGGTGCAAAATCAACATGAGCATTGTTCCTGCCTATCCAGGGCCAAGTTGTTCAACAGGTTTTAACAGAAGCACAGACATCAATAAAAACATATTTGTATATAAATTTCCTCTGTGCCATTCAAATATTAAATGGGTTTGATACAGGGATAGGCCCACAGTGTATACAAAGTGCCAGAAACTGCAAAACCGTCACAGCATCTGTGAGGAACTGCTGCTTTAAAGTGCTCAGGTCTGACAAACTTAAAATGTACAAAGATGTCAGAAAAAAAGGTTTGTCAAACAATTTAAGATGGATCAAATCAGCTACAATTTCTAAGGCATTTTGTTATTATTTGAAGGCCTAGCACAAATTTTCAACCTTTTTTTTGTTGCAACAGAAATAAGTAATTTTACAGCAGCACTTCTGACCAGTAACTTATCTGGCCGTCCAATCAGCAATTCAACTGTAATTAATACATAGCAAAAAAGTTTCAGACAAGCTAACAGTACAAGAGATCTGTAGTAGCAAATAAGCTCAATATGCAGTGGCCTGCTAGTAAATTCAAAGTATTTTAATATAAAATAATTCATACAGTATAATACACATGGTTTTGCCTGCTAGCTACCTAGCTCTACTCAACAGGTTGTTTATAACCACATCCGTTTTCTTGCTCATTTTCAAACAGAAATATTCTGTTTTCAACAGCTACAGGGAACGGAGAGTATCTGTCCCCCAGATGTCTGTATGTGCATAAAAAGCCAGCCAAAGAAATGTGTATGTTGTCGTACAGGGGAAACAAATCAGACCACACACACACATTAATGTTTCCATCAGATGCGTTTCTGCTACTTTGCTTAAGGCTTTCTTTTTAATGCTGTTTCTTCTCCAAATAAAGGATTCCCTTCCACCCTTCTGATCTTGGCTCTTTCTGTTAAGAGTTAAATAATTATTAATGTTGCTATAAAGATGAGTTTTAAAAAATCCAAATGCAGCCTCCGAACCCTTCATTCAAAGTGTCATGTTTCAGGAAGCTGATTTATGTCTGTCAGTTTTGTATCATTCAGGATTTCACGGATTCTTTCCAAAGAGTTTGCTTGCCGAATCCTTTCTAACTGCACCTGCAAAAAACAAAGTATAAGTGATTTTTTTTTTTCTTGTTTGAACCTGTGCCCACAAAAGTCTTTTGATGTCTTTAGCAACAGTTGTTAATGCTAGTCTTTAGCTTGTAGGAAATATTCAGACTAACTACTCCAGCTCTGCATACTGACTACTGAGGTGGTTTTAAAGGTTTTCAGAATCATAAAACTGTACTAACAATATTACATTTCTTGATCATGCATATGCAGTACAGAATTGCCCTTATAACCTAGGCATTCATATTTATAAATGCAAATGTTGAAAATACTAATATTTAAGTGCACTTGCATGCATAGATGAGTTAATTTACATAGCACATATTTGCAAAGAGGAGCACGCTGGAGGTGCAGCATGGGCAGAGACTTCCCTAGACTCCTCCCTAAGGAAGTCCCTGATTGGCTGAGATGCCCCAGGCCCCTCCCAAGGGAGGAGCCCGAAGTGCCTCAGCCAATCAGGGCCTTAGGCCCCTCCCTGTGCATCAGATGATGCACTGGGGCGTGGCCTAAGGTCACTATGGCATAGCGGCCGGAGCAGGAGGACTTTGTGCTTTTTCCTGCTCCTGAAGATGTGGATTGGGGAAGCCTAAGGAGCATGAGGGACCGGGCACCCATTCTGCTCCCAATGATTTGTCAGGTACACTGAGGGGGTGGGCTGGTTCTAGGTGAGGCGGAGGAACCGGTGGGCTGGTCGGGGTTGATCGGGGGGGGGGGGTGTCGGGGTGGGCTACTGTAGACTCTCCAGCTCTCTGCCGCTGTTCCCCGCAGTGCAGGCCTGCTTTAAAACCACTGTCAGGGTCTGGGCATGAGCGGGGATTGCACATTTGCATCCCTGCTCACAAATGGGGGCATTCCTCCGATTGCCCCCATTTGAATATAACTGATTTATGAATCAGTCGGACCTGCTTGAATCGGAAACGGATTGTTCTGATTCGGGCAGGTTAGTGAATCTAGCCCTTTGTTAGGAAAGCCTTGGCTTTCTAGCCTTTAGGGCTGTTAAAAAAAAGTGTGAATTCTTCACCTGTCATAGCAAGTCTTCAGTGACATTGTAACTTAATTCTTCAAACTGTCAAAACTTCTGCCTGTGTCAGCTAACTGCAAGTATTTTTGATCAATCATATAAAAAAAAAAAAAGATTTATTTTTGACAGGACAGCTTGGCTTTCCAGCCCTTAAGAAAAAAAACAACCGAACCTGCCTCACAGAATGGCACAAAACCAGCAGAAAAATCAATAGTACTGACAAATGCCATTATTTTTTATTCAGCGCTTTTTTTGACAAGCCTTTAACTAGTAAATTACACGACAGCGAGCGAGTCTTTTTTAATTTCAACTGTACTCTGCTCATTTTTCAAATTTTTCAGCGGCAGACTCCTACCAGTGTGATGTCAGCCAGTTCCCCTTCAACACCGCTCCGTGCCAACATAACAAAAAAGCCGGCAAAACAGCTGATTTTAGCTACCTCCCCTCAGGGCTCTGCTTCTGCTCCAGCAGGGGAGGTTAGCATTCAACCGCCTAAGCTGACAATTCAGAAAGACTCAGCACAGACGGTGCAGAGGCTGAACACCCCCTCTCCACTGTTGGCAGCTGCTTTGCCACGTCCCGCTGAAAAAGCTTCAGGGACCAACCTCTTAGTAGCGGCTCCATCAAAGAGGATTCCTGCGGGCCAGACAGCAGCCTTGTGTTCCTCCCCCAGCTGACTCTCATTAATTTGCCTGCAGTGTTTCATTCACAGCAGGTAAAGGCAATTTAAAAGACTAAAAGAGCTGCTCCTCCACTGACTGTGAACACTCAGCAGGTGCCTGCAAAGAAATTAGCCCTGTCTCCTTCAGTGCTGGGCTTTCCTGCTACCCAATCTTTTCACTCTATGGCTAATTTTTTCACCCTGTTCCAAAAATTCATGCAAGATAGTGCAGGGCTTTTTCAACAGCCAGATCCTGTGCCTTTTATTCCTATTATGTCCTGATTGTGACAACTCTGTACCCTCGCAAGCTGTGCTGAACATACCTCCACAGCTGGATGGAGCTCTAGAACTCCCATCTGCTCCTCTCCTACCCAGGGGCCGTCATCTCCCACAGAATGGCCGGATCAGCAGGAGCATATACCTATGGATGCAGACCCTGACTTGTCTCTGCCTCAGCTGCATGTCACAGAGGAGCATTCCTATCCAAACTTTTTACGGAAGGTATCCTCTCTTCTGAATCTCAGTCCAGATGCAACTCCCTCAAGTAGCAAGGATTTCCAAACCATCCTTCAATCCTGTAAATCTCCAGTCAGGGAGCTTATTGCCTTGCCAGTGCATCAGATCCTCCAAGATCTGCAACTTAATAATTGGCAAAAACCATGGTCAATATCTACGGCTTCCAAGCGCCTGGAGATCAAATATAAGGTGCAAAAGGCTCCTGGGCATGATTCCCTTCAGCTTCCTCACCATTCCATGGTGTCAGAATCAGCCATTAAGAAGGGTAAGACTTCCAGGTCCATAACTAATGCTCCTCCGGGTAAGGACTGTCTTCTCTTGGACTCTACGGGCCTTAAGGTCTACCAGGGCGCTAAGCTCTCCTCAAGAATTATGGTCCATCTGCTCCAAATTCTGCATTTTCAGCATTAAATCTTACAGCAGCTGGAATCGGCTTCATCTGAGTTCATCTCCAATTTACAAGTGGCTCTTCAAGAATCCACTTACCATCTCATCAAGACAAATTACAATGCCTATGATATGATCACTAGGACAGCAACTGTGGCCATAGCTGCCAGATGCACTGCATGGCTGAAGGCATCATACCTTAGAGGATCTTCATAATAGGCTAGCAGATGCTCCGTGCTTCGGAGACAGTCTCTTTGTTGCAAAGGTGAAGGACACCGTTGTACAACTGAAGGAAGATTCCTCCACCAGCCGAGAACTTGCAGCACATCCCTCAGATCAGTCTAACCAATTCGCCAGCCTTCTTCTAATCATCCCTACCGAAGAACATATCAATCTCAACAGTTCTTCTAGCAGTATTACCCAAGGAGACGATTTGCACCTTATACCAGAGCTCCTTTGCAGCGTTCTCAAACCTCGCAGTATACACCTAGACAATGTCCTAGAGACCATAAGCAGCCAGCTGTTTCTCAACTCCCGGCGCTCAAGCCTATACCTAGTTTTTCACCATCTTCCAGTGTGGGGGGGAGGGGGGTGGCTAACTCATTTCTACTCAATTTGGCAGCAGATCACAACAGATCAATGGGTCCTCAACATTGTGCTTCAGGGATATCGACTAAATTTCCAATCCCATATCCTGCCTTCCAAATCCCCACCAGCGTCCAACAGTGCCTCTGCAACATGTGTCCCAATTGGCAGCAGAAATCTCACTTCTTTTACAAAACAATGCCATAGAAGAAGTCCCACCTCTTCAGTTCAATCAGGGGTTCCAGAACTTGGAGGCGAGGAGGATGGCAGTTTGAGTGCAGAGCTCCTCTCCCTAGACATTCTCACTAAAGATTTTATAACTATTTAATCCCTTCAGTTTAACTAAAGTGATTTCAGATGGCTTCAAGAAAATAACTTACAATGGATATTGTATTTGCTACAGATGGGAAAAGTAAAAGAACAAAGCCAAACCCTGTAACACCATCTAACACCATTCCAGCAGGGGAGAGCCGACGGAGGAGGGCTGCAGTCCGGCCATCGGACCAACGGTCGGCTCGGGGGCCCGTTCCAGCGGGGCACCCGACACTGTCTTCGCTCCTCCCCCATTCCAGCAGGGAAGAGCCAACGGAGGAGGGCTGCAGTTCGGCCATTGGACCAATGGTCGGCTCGGGGGCCCATTCCAGCAGGGCACCCGACACTGTCTTCGCTCCTCCCCCATTCCAGCAGGGGAGAGCCGACGGAGGAAGGCTGCAGTCCAGCCATCGGACCAACGGTTGGCTTGGGGACCCGTTCAAGCTGAACTTCAGTTTTGACTGTTTTGATTTTATTTTCACTTCTTTTTAGTTTATGATATATTTTTTAATCACACTTATTGTTTTACCACTTATTTTGTTTTATTTTATCATTCAAATTTCATTTAAATTTCTCCAGAATTCTATTGCTTCAACGGTTCTCCCTCTGCATCTATTCTTATCTCCCCTCTTTTTTCAACCTTTCAAAGTCCTTTAGATCATTGTAGTCTTATTAGAATGTTTATTTTCTTATTTTTCTCATCTATTCTCTATTTTATTTTTTCATTACTCTACTAATTGTCATTTTTCCAGGTACTTTAGTTAGATTGTGAGCCTTCGGGACAGTAAGGGAATTTCTAAGTACCTATTTTACTTATAATTTTAATGCACCCTATTATCTATTTTTCTGTAAATCGCTTAGAATCCTAACTGAGTTTAGCGGTATATAAGAAATAAATTACATTACATTACATTACTCAAAGTTTTTTCTTATTCCAAAGACGATGCAGGGCCTTCGTCCAATTCTCGACCTCAGACCTCTCAATATCTACTTAAAAAGGGAAAAATTCAGAATGCTCTACCTTCCTGTGATTCTGCCTCTCCTACATCAACATGATTGGTTAGCTGCCCTAGATCTCAAGGATGCCTACACCCATTCATCCTTCCCACTGGCAATTCCTCAGATTCAAATTTCTTAATCACCATTTCCAATACAAGGTCCTACCTTTCGGCTTCTCGTCAGCCCCAAGAGTATTCACGAAATGCCTGGCAGTGGTGGCAGCACATTTAAGAACACAACATCATATCGTGTTCCCGTACCTGGACGATTTGCTATTGCTAGCTCATTCCAAGGACAGTCTTCTTGTCACCATTCAAACCATTGTCAATACCGTGCAAAGTCTAGGTTTCATTATCAACTTCGAAAAGTCCAAACTCACTCCAGTGCGTACCCTAACTTTCATAGGAGCACTCTTGGACACCAACTCTGCAAGGGCCTATCTGCCTCAGGAAAGACATCAGGCAATCATACATTTGGCGACCCAAGCATGGCAGTCCATTCTCTTACCAGCTTGAGAGATATTACGACTGCTAGGGCACATGGCAGCCTCGCTTTCATTGGTGCCACATGCCAGCCTCCACTTCTACAGTGGCACCTCAAGTTACACTGTCTCAGCTGATTCCCCCTGCCATCCAACATCAAGGTTTCTCTTCTATGGTGGATTCATTCCACCTCCTTTCAGGCAGGGTCTCCATTTTAGCTCCCACTGCCTTCTCTAACCATCACCATCGATGCTTCCACTCAGGGTTGGGGGGCACACATCAACAATCTTTGCACTCAGGGTCTCTGGACTCCCTCCGAACATCAATCATCTGGAACTCAGAGCAGTGCTTTATGCTCTTCAAGCTTTTCGTCACTGGATAGGTCACAAGAACATTGTCATTCAGACCGACAATCAAGTGACCATGTTCTATAACAAACAGGGAAATTCCAGTTCCCTCAAACTATGCAGTTAAGCATATTGCCTTTGGTCCTAAGCCCTGACACTCAAAATAGATCTTTGTGCAGTCTACATTCCAGAGGAACAAAATATCCTGGCAGACTCCTTCAGCAGGAAGCTCAACCCTCACGAATGGGCCCTCAATCCTGTAGTGCTAACTTCCATTTTCCATCAACGGGGGTCTCAAGTGGATCTCTTCACCTCTCCAATCAATACACAGTGCAATCTCTTTTGCTCTCTGGGTCCAGCTCCATGAGCTCTAGCAAGGGATGCTTTTTCAATAGCTCTATGCATTTCCACTGTTCCCTCTCAACTCCAGGGTGCTTCAGAAAGTTTTAATAGACAAGGCACATCTCATTTTCATTGCACCCAGAGGGCCCAGGCAAAACTGGTTTCCACTGCTTCTGGTGCACCCCAATCTGTCTCAACACAATGGCCAGCTGCTATATTCCAATTTGAGTCTCACAGCATGGAAATTGAGAGCTCACTCCTAACTGATCTTCCGCTCTCACAATCTGTAAAGACTGTTTTTCTAACAGCAAGATGACCTACTACACGAAAATCTTATCAAGCAAAATGGAAATGCTTCTCAGTATGGGCTCAGGATCACTGTTTGCAGCCTCTCCAGTGCCCGCTGGACCATATCTTCACATATCTCTTGCATTTGTCTGATGCAGGGCTTAAGACGAACTCTGTCAGATTTCATCTATTGGCAATTTTAGCATACCACTCGCTGGTCAACAATAAACCAATCTCGCAGCACCCTCTTATGGCATATTTTCTGAGGGGTCTCAACAATCTTAGACCTCCATTGAAAACTCCTATTCCATCTTGCAACCTCAATGTAGTCCTACAATTGATGAAAGAACCCTTCTAACCACTGGGTTCTGCCTCTCTCACTTTCCTTTCCTGGAAGTCTGTTTTTCTTGTAGCGCTCACATCAGCTAGAAGAGTAAGTGAGCTCCAAGCCTTGGTCACATATTATCCTTATTTACAATTCTTTTCAAACAAGGTACAGCTACAGACTCATCCTAAGTTCCTGCCTAAGGTGGTTTCATATTTCCATCTCAACCAAACCATCACTTTGCCTTCCTTTATTCCACCGCCACATGACTCTGAAGCAGAGGAAAAACTTCATTCCTTGGATTGCAGAAGAGCACTGCTTTTTTACCTCAAAGCAACTTCCCATCTCTTGAAATCTTCTCAATTATTCATTTCCTTCAACCCACCTATACCTGTGGTCAACCAGCAACTAAAAGAGCCACTTCATCTTGGATTTCAAGTTGCATACATTTTTGCTACACAAGAGCTCATCAATTGGGGCCTACAGGCTGGGAGCTGCAGAAACCTCAATTGCAAACCTGAAGTCCATTCCAATCCAGGACATTTGCAAAGCAGATACTCGGTCGTCTGTACATACTTTTACCAAACACTACTGCTTAGACCGAAGTTTAGCTCAAGATGTTCGCTTTGGATAATCGCTTTTATGTAACCTTTTTGCTTATAGATTATTTTTCACCTCCCGTATGCTTCTTCAACTTGGGACTCACTATCAAGTGGGGCTGCATATCCCCTGCCTGTCTCCAGAGAAAGCAAAGTTGCTTACCTGTAACAGGTGTTCTCCATAGACGGCAGGGGAATACAGTCACACTTGCCCATCCTCCATCCCCTCGTCTCCTCTTTTATAGCTAGGAACGAAACTGACAGGAGGAGGGGAGGGGGTTTGTGGAGTAGGGCAATCCTGCACATGCTCAGTAAGCTCAAAAGCTTACTATAGCTAGGGAAGAGTCCAACCTAATTGGCTCAGTCAGAGACTTCACCATCAAGTGTGGCTGCATTCCCCTGCTGTCTATGGAGAACACCTGTTACAGGTAAACAACTTTGCTTTTTGCTCTGCTTTGGAGCCATCAATGTGGCTTTCTAGACATTTTTGATATAGCATAGGCTGGACCAATATGCCAGAGTTGGTAATCAGCTATACAGCAATAGAAGAGTTTACTGACTTTTTGGCCTATCTTGCACAGTGGACACAGTATATACCCTAGGGGCAGACTCAAGTACAGTCCTTACCTGTAAGGTCTGAGATAGTTTAACAAAATCTCTCTGCACTTGTTCACTGACATCTAGCTCATTCTGTAGACGTTGTACTTTATTTTTCTCTTCTGAAGCCAGTTGTTCCAGATTAGCCTGAAAAACATGAAATCTTAATAGTTTTGTTTCATTTCAGAAAATACATACATACACAAACCAACCATTCTCTGCAGACAAGCAGGGTTGAGGCCATCCAATCAGTTGCTGGCATGCTTAGAATATATCCCAATCTGGAGTTTCTCTATACCAAGATCCAGGAAAATTTTGGAAGGCTGTTACCTGTAAGTCAGAATAGTCTATCTGCTTAGACTGACAGGATGTGAGATTTACTCCCACATAACAAAAACAAAGAGCAGAAAAAGGGAACATTGCTTGCAAAGTGAATCAAGGACCAACATTCTTCCTAGAACTAATAATCCATCAGGCCCAACTGAGACACCCAGTGAAGCTAAGGGCTGAAGCTTCTAAGCTTTTACACAATGCTTAATTAAATATATAGGTGCAACTGGCATCACCACCAAGACACAGAAACAAAGTAGTCTACAGTCTTCATCGGTGTAAACAAAGTTGGAACTGATAACTTGCTATAAACATGGGATAGCAGCAGCACCAGCTCAAGAAATAAACAAATTAATTTCAAGCAGCAGAACTCCCTAAGTACCACTTCTGATGAAGCTAACAGCCAAAGTAGAAGAACTACATGTGGAATGTTGTTACTATTTGAGTTTCTGCCAGATGCTTGTGACCTGGATTGGCCACTGTGGAAACAGAATACTGGGCTAGATGGACCATTGGTCTGACACAGTAAGGCTGTTCTTATTCTATATAATAAAACTCTAGAGCGCGCATGTGCTCTTGAAAAATCGTGATCCCTGGCGCTGTGTTTTCTGATCCGTGGCCGCGTTCCATTTTAGAACGCGGCCAGGGATCACTCTGGCCACTCCCCTCCTCACTCACCAATCCGAAGCAAGCTCCTCACCAACTGGAAGCAAGCACCTCACCTCCCGCCCTCGCTCACCGCTGCTGCTGCCGCTGATCCTTCTCTTCTGGGCAGCCTGCGATCGTGGCTGGCTTTGGCGGGCCTCGCGGGCCGCTTTCCGGCCTCGGTGGCACGTTCCCTCTGACGCACGGGATCGCGTCGGGAGGGAGCGTGCTTCCGGGTTGGGGGGCCTGTGAGGTTCGCTGGGGCCAGCCACCACAATTGCGGCCTGGAGCAGGCCAGAAGACGCCGGGATGCAGGGAGGGTAAGCAGGGGAATCAATACAGGGGGCCAGAGGGAGAGGGAAAGAAGGCTGCTTTGGGGGCAGGGGTGTGCTGAGGGGAGACAGAAGGGGCCATGGAGAGACAGGGAGAGGGAAAGGGGGCTGCTATGGGGGAGGGGTGTGCTGGGGGGAGACAGAAGGGGCCATAGAGAGATAGGGAGAGGGAAAAGGGGGCTGCTTTGGGGGGGAGGTGTGATGCAGTCTGGTTGCCCTCAGGCACTATATTCTTGTACTCTGTAGCGTGTGGATAAATTTGAAGGGCCCAAGTTCAGTGCAACTAATATGAACTTCTGTTATTTAAACATAGGAGTATGTACATTAGTTGATGAATCCATGCTTGCAAACTTCTTGCAGAAGGGTGTCAATCTCATCTTTCAGCTCCTCCTGCAACAGTCAAGTATAGTGCCTTCTTCAGATTTTCCTTCTGCAAGCGAAAAAGTTATTTTTAAGGGTTTCTGAGGCCAGACCTAGGGTCCCCTTCCCCTGAATTTTTTGACATTCAGAGAGTACGGCGACCAATATTGGACGCAGTACTCCAGATGCGGACGTACCATCGCCCGATACAACGGCAGGATAACTTCTTTCGTTCTGGTTGTAATACCCTTCTTGATTATACCTAGCATTCTATTCGCTCTCTTAGCGGCCGCTGCGCACTGTGCCGTCAGCTTCATTGTCATGTCCACCATTACCTCCAAGTCCCTTTCTTGGGTACTCTCATTCAATAACATCCCTCCCATCGTATAGCTGTACCTTAGGTTTTTGCTTCCCACATGTAGTACTTTACATTTCTCAACGTTGAATTTCATCTGCCATCTCGCTGCCCAGTCCCCCAGTTTGTTCAAGTCCCCTTTGTAATTCTTCGCAGTCCTCTTTAGTCCGAGCTCTACTAAGTCTTAAACTGGTTTATTTCATTTCTTTCCAACCGCTCTTCAATTGTCAGGTTCAATGACGAAAATTCCAAAGCCTATTCCTTAACCTATGGTATCTCCCAAGGTTCTATCCTGTCACCTCTTTTGTTCAATATTTTTCTTTCCCCATTACTGAGCATATGTCAATCAATAGGCTTTACATCATTTACATACGCGGACGATATTTAGCTTCTCCATCCTTTTGACCCAGAAAATAACGAAGAAATTACAGCAATCAATAAGAAACTCGAAATTATAAAAAATTGGCTCAACTCCAATAAATTAGCTCTAAACATTCAAAAAACTAAATCGATGCTTTTCACCTGGAAAAAGGACATAATCCTGAGGACCCCTTTTGTCCTTAATACTATCCCCTTACAGTTAGTGCCTACTTTAAAAATCTTAGGAATTATCGTCGATGACAAATTATCGTTTCACGACCATATTAGTCGTATAGTTAAAACATGCTTTTACAAACTACGTTTGATACGCTCAATTTCTAAATTCCTTGAGCCCAAATCCATCAACATATTAATTCACTCTCTGGTCATAGCCAAAATTGATTATTGCAACTCTCTTTTACTCAACATCACACAAAAGGAAAAAAGAAGGCTTCAAATAATACAAAATACGGCTGTTAAACTTATCCATAATGCAAAAAAATATGACCATGTCACACCCTTAATGATTGATTCCCACTGGCTCCCAATTAGCCACCGCATCACTTTCAAGGTATTACTTTTAGTATATAAAACGTTAATTTTTAACGAACCTCAATTTATAACTAGCATGCTCATCCCTCATAATATACCTCGGTCTCTTCAATCGACATCTCAAAACCTCCTAGCCATCCCTTCACTGAAAATTGTAGGCACTAGAAGACACGATATGTTTTCGGTAATGGCCCCTCAACTGTGGAACTCACTACCACAGTACATTAGAGAAGAAAAAGATCTTACCTCATTTAAAAAATCTTTAAAAACGTATCTTTTTAAAGACGCATTCAACATTTGAGCTTTAGACCTACGACCAGATGCCTTAGGTCTTCAACTTTTTCCCTCCCTCTCGTCTTTTCCCTTTTGTTTATTCTCTCTAGCAAAGAATTGTAACTATTCCCCCCTACCCTCCACGACTCATGTCTGTTTAAAATTTGTAAGTTTGATACTATTTTGTCTATTCTCACAATTATGTTTTTAGGAAGTTGTACATCGCTTAGCAAATTGAATAAGCGATTCATCAAATATTAATAAAAACTTGAAACTTGAAATAGTTTGGTGTCGTCCGCAAATTTTATTATCTTGCATTTCGTCCCTGTTTCTAGATCATTTATAAATATATTAAATAGCAGCGGTCCGAGCACCGAGCCCTACGGAACACCACTCGTGACCCTCCTCCAGTCCGAGTAATGGTCCTTCACTCCTACACTCTGTTTCCTACCCGCCAACCAATTCCTGATCCATCTATGTACGTCTCCTTCCACCCCATGGTTCTTCAGTTTCCGAAGTAGGCGTTCATGGGGTACCTTTTCAAAGGTCTTTTGAACGAAGAGGGACCTAAACAGGAAAGTCCTGCAATATGGACACGGAGAGAAGAGATCGCCACACCCTTCCTGAAGTCAGCCTGCAGGAAGTCCATGAACATAAGCCAGTGACGGTACCAAAGGGTCCACCTGAACCCCCGCACACCAAGCCTGATAGCACCTCCAGGTGTTCACGTAAGTCAATACAGTTGATTTCCGCTTGCTTTGAAGAAGTGTGGTGACAACTGCAGAGGAATAACCCCTACCCCTCAAGGCCACTCGTTCAAGCACCAGGCCAAAAGACCAAAGCGGTCTGGATCTTGAAGTGTAATCCGGGCCCTGCGGAGCAACCTCCGATGGCAAGGAAGACGCAGACCCCTCTCCGAGCTCAACCTCACAAGGTCTGTGTACCAAGGTCTTCTAGGTCAGTCTGGAGTCACAAGGATCACCGAACCCCTGTGAGAGGACACCCGGCACAGCATGCGCCCTATCATGGGCCATGGGGGAAAGTTGTACAGAAGTCCCCCTTCGGGCCAAGGATGAACCAGAGCGTCGAGTCCTTCGCTACCAACCTCCCTGTCAGCGGCTGAAGAACCTATCCACCTTCCTGTTCTTTGAAGACGCCATCAGATTGAAGGTGGGATGACCCCAGCAGCGCACTATGGCCTTGAATGCTAGCTCGGACAAGGACCATTCTCCCTGGTCCAGAGCCTGATGACTGAGAAAGTCTGCCTGAACATTGTCTACGCTGGCCACATGAGCTGCAGACAAAGCCAACAGATGACGTTCTGCCCAAGCAAAGAGCATCCGAGCCTCCAAGCTCAGCAGGGAACTCTTCGGGCCCCCTTGACGGATGACATAGGCAACAGCCATCACAATGTCCGAGAACACACAGATGACTTCCCTTGAAATCTCAGCAGAGCTAACCGGATTGCTCGCAGCTCCAGTTGATTGATCGACCATCTACTCTCCCTCACTGTCCAGTGGCCCTGGACCGGTTCAGATATACAAACTGCTCCCCAGCCGGAGAGATTCACATCTGTAGTCAGGGTCACCCAGTCCAAGACCCGCAGAGGGAGCCCTTTGTTCAGTGACCGGGTTCAACCGCCACAACATACTGCTGTGCATTGCAGCCAACCAAGGCAACTTCACCCCCAGCGCATCTCTCTGGGGATTCCACTGCGTCAGAAGGGATAACTAAAGAGGATGTAGGCGAGCTCTCGCCCACGGAATCACATCTATGGTCGCCACCATGAAACCCAACACCTGCACATACTGCTAGACCATTAGTGCTAACATGTCCCAAATCGCACTCTTGAGTTTGAGTTTTCGGATAATGTACATGATCATCTCTCCCTTCCTCTCCTTTACACCAATTCTTCCTCTTTCCTTTTTCTCCCTCACATGTACAGCATCTTTCCTCCCCTCCCTCGTGTAGCAGGACCCTTGCCCAGCTTCTATCCTTCCCTCCCTCCCATCCCTCGTGCAGCAGGACCCTTGCCCAGCTTCTATCCTTCCCTCAAATCCCTCATGCAGCAGGACCCTTGCCCAGAGTGAATTCACGGGCAGACAAGGCCGAAGCAGCCTGTTTAGAGAGCTGCTGGCCCGACGCTGCTAAGGGAGGTATGTACTAGGGCACAGTCAGCAGGGTTCAGATGGGAGAGAGGGATGGATGGGGGTTCGGCTGCACGGTGGGTGCAGGTGCTTCGGGGGGGAGGGGGTGTACTCGCTCAAGGGTTCTGCTGCACAAGGGATGGGAGGGAAGAGGAACTGCTGGCGAATCCCAGGACTAGGGCTTATTTTTGGGGAAACATGGTAGTTTATAGCTAATCTCTTTTTCCTTAGCTTCTTAGCTACTAGTTTACTACTTTTGAGAACCAAAGTGGCCCTCTTTTCCTCTTACTTTCCTTACAAAACTGATTTGTTGCCCTTACAATAGTTCCGTTCAATTTTGCCTACTGCTTTTCTACTTCTTCCAGATGTTTTTATCCAGACAACTCTTCCTTGATGTATTCCTCCATCTCAACAAAGTTAGTTCTTTTAAAGCCTAGAACCTTGGCTTTCAAATGAGCCCTCTCTACACACCTGCCTTAATATTAAACCACACCATGTGGTGATCACTGGATGCCAGTGATCACCCACCATGACATCAGAAACACTTTCCTCATTTGTAGGCACTAAGTCCACTATGGCCCTATCCCACATGGGTTCCATTATCAATTACGTAAACAGATCTCCTTGTAAAGAATCTAGGATCTCTCTTACTTCTAGTAGACCCACAATAGGGATACCCCAATCAACATTTGGCATATTAAAATCACCTGTTAGTAGTTATTTCCCTTTTTACAGCTATATTTTGAAATGTTTTCTATTAAACTTCTGTCCACTTCTGTCTGTGAAGAAGGACTGTATATCACACCAATAAGAACATAAGAACTGGAATAGACTGCAGGTCCATCAAGCCTAGTATCCTGTTTCCAACAGTGGCCAATCCAAGTCACAAGTACCTGTCAAGATCCCAAAGAGTAAAACATATTTATGCTGCGTGAAATAAACAGTGGATTTCCCCACATCCATCTTAACAGCTCATGGACTTTTCTTTTAGAAAGTTACCCAACCCTTTTTTTAAACCCTGCTACGCTATTTTCACCATATTCTCCAGTAACGAATTCCAGAGTTTAATAATACAGAGTGAAGAAATGTTTTTTTCACATTTGTTTTAAATCTACTACTTAGTAACTTCATTACATGTCCCCTAGTCCTAGTATTTTTGGAAAGAGTAAACAAGCGACTCACATCTACCCGCTCCACTCCACTCAGTATTTTATAGACCTCTATCATATCTCCCCTAAGCCATCTCTTTCCAGACTGACCCACAGTGCTTCTTCCTTACCCTGTAGATCCTGCAATTGTATAGTTTTAATATTATCTTTAACAAGTCACTCCCCCTCCTTTTCTTCCTACCCTGTCTTTCCTAAATAGATTATAGTCCAGTATAACTACAATATATATCCCAATCATGGATCTCTGTGATCGACACTAAATCCAAATCAGCCTCTTTCATCTCACCTCTAGATGGTGCATACTGATTTAAATATGATTTGTTTTTTTGAATTGTCTGTTTGACAAGTGTAAACCCCTAAAACAACCTAACCTTAGGCAAAATGTAGCTTTGTTAGGCATTGTTATATTTCTTCCATTTTGAATAAATATTTTGCTGCTTTCAAGTTTATTTATCATAAATATTTGCTATTCCACCCATCACAGGGATGTCTGAGCAGCGTACAAGCTCAAAAAACAGATGAGGGGAAACAATGTGAGTCATGGATGTAATGGTAGGGAGAGGGTGGAACTATAATAATGAAGAGAAAGATGGGGAGGGGACACATAAGGGTAGCTGTATAATCAAGTATAAACATCTGTGAAGAGGAAGGTTTTCAGAAAGAGACTTAAATTGCTGTAGTGAAGAATGTAGTCTGAGATGGTTACGTAGTAAGTTCCAGAGTTATGGTCCCTGAACGGAGAAAATAGTTTGCCAGGTGGAATCAGAAAACTTCATCTAAAGATGGGACTGCTATGATGATCATAATGTTTTAGAGGGGCAGTAGGGGGTCATAAATCAGAAAAGAAATAAAGGCTCCCCAGAAGACAAAAAGGAGAAGTTTGTAAATGATGCACGGTGTAATCGGCAATTAGTGTGCTTGTTGCAAGAGGGTTGTGATATGATCATATTTCCTACATCCAGTGCTTCATTTAATAGCTGTACTTTGTATCATCTGAAGACACCCAAGGTCCTTTGTTTTTATTTCCTTATAAAGAACATTGCAATAACCTAGCTAACATAACGAGCATGAGTATATTTAGGGCGAAGTGATGGAGTAAAGATTGGATACAGCATATCATCATTTGATATATGTGGTTTGCACACTATCTGCTCTGCATCAGGAAATATATAAACCTACCATAAGAACATAAGAATAGCCATACTGGGTCAGACCAATGGTCCATCTAGCCCACTATCCTGTTTCCATAGTGGTCAATCCAAGTCACAAGTACCTGGCAAAAGCTCAAAAAAGTAGCATGAAAAGGTGCCATACTAGTCCTAAAGAAATTAATAAGAGCACTATTTCTTAAGACAAAACTACTCTTGCTATCTTGTCCCCTTCTGTAAGTAAGAGAAATCAAGACAGAAATTATCATAGCAGGGTCAACCATTTTCTTCCAAGTTTTGAATTATATCTGAGGGATCTTACCAAAATTTGGAAACAGTTAAAATTCAAAATGAAGTCCCCAGCTCAAAATATGTGGCTCATCACGGGCGGATCTGCTGACAAAGTTTGTAATTCATTCCCAAAGTCTCAAAGACTGTGCCTATAAAGGAGTTGTATATATAATTTCTTGTCCATGTAAATCGATTTATGTGGGAATAAGTGACAGATCTTCAGGGGAGAATGAATGACACAGTATAGGTAGGGTGAAAGGGTGGTAATGTTGAACACTGGATTTATCTTTAAAAAATATTATCTTCCTATGGTTTGAATAAAAAAGTAGCATGGATGACATTGATTTAGCTGCAGCCATTTTGAAGAGAGCCACAAGAATGTTGTGAAGAAATGAACGATATGGTATGTCAATTGAGAGTTGTACTTGAAGATTACTTTATTTCTGCTATATGACTATGGCTCTAAAAGTGAGCTTTTATTTTCAGGAGTTTCCCCATGAGGCAATTTTATGTCTGTCTTGTCTCCTTGAATCTGTATTTTGAAAGATCTTACTAAAAGATAAGTTTAAAGGATAAAGTCATTGAAAGTTGTGCACATGGAATAATATATGAGTACGGATAAAAATAAAAACTTCTTATGACCTGATGATGAGTGTGGGTGAAACACATCTTGGTGGAATTTTCAGTAAAACATTTTGTCTCTAGAAATCTCACCTCTGAAGAGGTATGGTTTGGATATACAATATAAAAGTGTCATATGGGCAATTTTTGCTTGAAATGAGATAAGACTGGCATTCAAAAAGATCTTACAGCAGTGTACTGAAATGAAACTGCTATAACTCATAAGAACATAAGAAACGCCTTCACCGGATCAGACCTAGGTCCATCTAGTCCGGCGATCCGCACACGCGGAGGCCCAGTTAGGTGCTCTCTGTTGGAGACCCGGATTTCCCGTATCCCCCGATATGATTTGCAAGAAGGTGTGAATCCAACTTGCGCTTGAAACCCTGAACACTAGTCTCCGCCACAAGCTCCTCTGGGAGAGCATTCCAAGCGCTCACCACTCGCTGTGTGAAGCAGAACTTCCTGACGTTTGTCTTGAACCTGCTGCCACACAGTTTCAGGCTATGACCTCTTGTCCGTGTCACATCTGAAAATGTCAGTAATGCTTCTTCCTAGTCTATTTTGTCAAATCCTTTTAATATTTTAAAAGTCTCTTTAAATAAAAAAATTACAATTTGTTACATTACTGATGATTTATAATAAGCACATTAACCTAACATCTCATTTTCTCTATTTCACAACAAACACATACACAACACTTTTGTTTTCAGGTGACAATATGTATTTTACATATCAATACTGCCGTTAACAACAAACTTTTTGTTCATCTTATGTATATCATCGGCAAACATGGTGAGCTGTAGTGCAATAAATACCTTCATAGCTGTCTCCTTCTTGAGCTGTTCTTCTAAACCATTTTTAATTGCTTGCAGATTTTCTAGTTCCTGTGTCTTTTCCTTCAAGTCAGACTCCAACTATGAAAAGAGTTAATTTATTCAAGTTATAGTCTCCATTACTACTTATTACTGAAACTACTTTGCATAGGTCAGGGTGCCTATATTTAAATTGATAGCTATATCCTCAAATCATAAGGTATTCCTATCCTTGGAACCATTAGGAACAATATTCTTAATTACTAAAACAGAACAAGATGAATTGTTGAAGTTAAACATAAGTTAACATACACTTGGAGATGCCTCTTAGTTGCGTACAAAGAGATGATTACAGCTGCAAACACCATGAGCAAATTCATAGAAAAAAATACCAAAATCAATTAACAAATGTAGCATGAAAACAAAAATAGTGCAATACCAGTATCTGTCTCTGCTGCAGGAACCACCTAACACACTGAAAATTTACTCAAAGCAGCCTCATAGACTCAACAAGCATAGATAGCGCAGCCTTAGCCACCTAAATGAACTTTGCTATACTAGAGCACAGGATCATATCATTGGCTGTATATGTCAGAAAAAATGAGCACATTTAGAAACTTATCACCAAGTGCTCAAAAAAAACCTGGCACAATATAGTGTCACAAATAGAAAAAAGAACAGGGTATTCCAGCAACAGAGCAGGATTGGTAGAAAAAGAAGAAGGTTTCAAAAAATAGAAGGAAAACCCCCCACAAAACTTATCTGCATGAGCTGAGGGCAGTCTAAGTCACAGACCTTTATACAAAAGCCAAGATGTGTGGTGGAACTTTTCTTTCACACTGGAATCTTTTTTTCTGATGCAGCAGCACCTCTCCTGTCTTCTTTTATCACAGGAGACAAACAAAGAGAGAGCCTAGTTTCTCTATGCAGGCTCTCAAAACAGCAACACCTCTCCCACTGTCAAGACAAAAACAGCAGGAAGGAGCAAACAGTCCCTCTCCAGCGTCTGCTCAGGCTTATCTCTGTAACTCTGTAACACTAAAGATAGTGATTCAATCGCTGTTGGCTGATTTTGAAACAGCGATTGATTCACTGTCTTTTGTATGCAAATGATTTGCACGAAGGTGCAAATCATTTGCATGCAAACTTCCCGATTCAATCGCTCAGTGAGCGATTGAGTCCTGGGGCAGAGCCCTAACAGTAGTGACAGGAGAAGCAGCCTCCTTCTGCAGGCTTTTTCCCTTCCCCTCAAAAATGGCATGAGGAATATGGCCACTCCCTCCTGCCATTGGTGCTCCCCCCACTGTGCTCCAAAATATGGCAGGAGGGATGCCGATTCCCTCCTGCCATCAGCGCTCCCCCCACCTCGCTCCAAAATATGGCAGGAGGGATGCCAACTCCCTCTTGCCATCAGGCCAATGCCTTCATTCCCCACAAAAAACAAACGGCAGGAGGGATGCCCACTCCCTCCTGTCACCAGATGCGGACGCCCCCTCCCCATCCCTTTAAAAGTTGGGAGCAGGATGGGTGCTCAGTCCCTCCTACTCAGAAGGCCTCCAGCGACGAACTGTAGGCCTTAGGCCACACCCCGGTGCATTGACTCAAGCGCCTCGGGCTCCTCCCATGATTTGGCCTGATTGGCCAAAGCAATGGCCAATCAGGGACTTCCTTAGGCTACTCTCTAAGGAAGTCCCCGATTGGCTCAGGTGCCTCAGGCCCCTCCCAAGGGAGGAGCCTGAGGCGCCTGAGCCAATCAGGGCCTTAGACCCCCCTCCCCATGCATCACATGATGCACCGAGGCAGGGCCTAAGGCCCACAGTTGGTCGCTGGAGGCCTTCAGAGCAGGAGGGACTTAGCACCCCTCCTGCTCCCAACTTTTAAAGGTATGGGGAGGGGCATCCGCATCTGATGGCAGGAGGGAGTGGGCATCTCTCCTGCCATTTGTTTTTTTTTGGGGGGGGAAGGAGTCGGTCCAATGGCAGGAGGAAGTCGGCATCCCTCAGGCCATATTTTGGAGTGCGGTGGGGGAGTGAGCATCCCTCCTGCCATTTGGGAAAGGGGGAATGGAAGGAGTTTGTTGGGGGGAGGCCTTTTTTTTCATTTCTTTTTATTGGCCAGATATTTTGTGTGTGTAATACACGCAAAATATCAGTGCCATTTTTTTAAAAAACAAAAAAAAGCAGCCAGACCTGTTGGTAAAGCAGTCGGGTTTTACAATCAAGATCATGAAAGACATCGAGAAAGTAGACAGGGACAGATTCTTCAGACTATTGGGGACCACAAGTACAAGGGGGCACTCGGAGAAGCTGAAAGGGAACAGGTTTAGAACCAATGCTAGGAAATTCTTTTTCACTCAGAGGGTGGTGGACACCTGGAACGCGCTGCCGGAGGTTGTGATAGGACAGAGTACACTACGGGGTTTTAAAGAAAGATTGGATAAATTCCTGAAAGATAGGGGGATTGAGGGATACAGATAGAGGTAGAGATGGGATATAGAGAGAGTATAGATAGAGACCAAGGGGGATTTAAGGGTTCAGACAAAGATCACCTTACAGGTCATGGGCCTGATGGGCCGCCACGGGTGCGGACTGCTGGGCGCGATGGACCTCCGGTCTGACCCAGCAGAGGCAACTTCTTATGTTCTTATGTTCTTAAACCCGATGCAAAATAGCCAAGCAATTGTTAGTGAATCAATCACTTGGCTATTTTGCATGGGGTTTTATTAATTTGCATGGGTGGATCAGATTGGATAGGAGATTCATCGGACAGTAGTTTGTGAATCGGTTTAGTGAATCTAGACCTTAGTCCACAGAAAAAAACATCATCACACCTCTCAGCAGATTGTAGAATTCCCAGTCTCATCTGCAGTTGCATAAAGAATCATGATTCTGTGCTCTAGTATAGCATAGTTCATTTAGAAAGCTAAGGCTGCTATCTTTGCTTGTTGAGTTTATGATGCTGCTTTAAGTAAATTTTTTTAGTGTATAAGTGGTTCCTGCAGCAGCGACAGGTACTGGTATTGCAATATTTTTGTTTTCATGCTACATTTATTAATCGATTTTGCATTTTAAAAAGCCATATGATAAAGTATAATGCTGCACAATATATGTAAAAAATGTAATAAGGCAGGACAAGAAAAACTTTGAAAATCTTGCTGTAGAAGCAAAAAACTAATATTGCAATAGTTTTCAAACGTATGCAAAGCAAAAAGCCCATAAGGGAGTCAGACTGCCAGATGACAAATCTGTCACAAAGTGATCACTATTGCCTAGTGGCTCCACCACACCTTGCATCAGGTCCTGTGTAACTGTTAAGAACTAGAACTAAAAGTCATCTCTCTTTGAATCAATGGCTCCATAAAGCAATCACTTAGCACCTAGGGACTTTTCCACCCTAGCATGTTCTAACAAGAATCTACCGACTTACTGGACAAACTTAATATATTTTCTGACTAGCTTTAGTGAATTAAAAACTGTCCTGACCTTTGAAAGATTTTATCTCCCTAAAACCTGGTCAAAATGGCCTGGATTCTCTAAATGGCACTGTTATCGGTGACCGCTAATCACATGTCAATCACATGACTGTGCCATTTAGAGATTGCGCCTCCGGCAAAGTTAAGTGCCTGAAATGTAGGCCAGGGTATTCAAGGCCTACATTTCTGGGGTCTACCTTTGACATGAATTGCACCTCCGGAGGCACCTACTGGTACCTAATGCAACTTATGGCTTTACAGTGGTGTTAGGCATTGGTAAGCATGATTCTGGTGCCATTTTTTAAGGCACTAAGGTGCCTTAACATTTTTTAAGTACTGTTTTAAACGGCGTTTTGGGCTTAATTTAGGCAATTTAGAGAATGTAGGCCAATGTGTATTGTTAGCCCAATAAGGTATCATCATACAGTCTTTTCTTATTTCAATTTTTTTATTAACATTCATTTCAAAAGTCACATTAACTCGTGCCTTTAAAGAAAATTTTCCAGTCAACTGTCCAAAAATAGGTAAAAAAAGATACAGTGTATCCGAGAATGGGCTAGATTCACAAAGGGCACGGATTGGATCCGATCCGTGTCTGGGGGGGCTGATTCACAAATTGCCCTCGATCTGAATCACACTTCCATCCGACTGTTGGGATCACTCTCTAGCGATCCTGATGCACGTGCAGACCATCTGTAGATGGTATGCGCATGCTAAAGAGCAGTGATCTTTTTTTATTTTTAATTTTTCTTCATGAGCCCATGGTTTTAACCCGCTTTAAACCCGTGGGTTAAAACCACAGGCTCGTAGTGCGAAGAAGGGCAAGAGAGTTGGGGTGGCAGGAGAGAGTAGGAGATTCGGGGCAGGCAGGAGAGATCTTCTCTTCTGTTCGTTTAACTTCTCTGCTTTCCTGCTCTTTCAGCAGTCAAGGGAAACTTTTTAAAGACGTCACAGCCTTAAGCAGGCAGGAGATAGCAGGAGATTCGGGACAGGCAGAGATCGGGGCTGAGAGCAGAGAAGCAGGGCAGAGAGCAGGACGACAGAAGGCAGGGCAGATTGGTCCTCAGCAGTCGCTTATTTTTAGATCGGCCAGCCCAGTCGGTGTTGCTTTTTTATTTTAGTGAATCGCTTCCTGCCTCCATTTGAATGCCATTCCCCCTCATTTGCATGTGCAGAACGGAGGACAATCGGGACAGAGGTTAGTGAATCGGGTCGGAGGGAAATCGGGTTGTAAAGGGGTCGCTAAGTGGTCGGAAGTTGATCGGTGGGCTTAGTGAATCTAGCCCAATGTGTTGAACATGGTTATTTATGGGCAAGAGAATCACCGACACCCAAAGAAAACCATTTGCCCATTTCAGTTCTCCTATATTACTGCTTTTGTAGTTTCATGTGTTTGATAATGTTCATTGTAATTTTATGATTATTTTAAAATATCTTTTCTGTTTCATTTCCGATATAATTTATGGTACTTGCTTTTCTTGTTTCGTTTGAAAATTACCCATCAGGTCCATAGGCTATGGAAAATTGCCTTCCCCCATTTATATGTAACACTTTATCAAATCTACAGCTGAATATTCATTTTTATTTGAAGGACATTTACAAAAGCCTTCAAAAGTATGTACTTACTTGATCTTTCTGTAATTTTATTCTGTCCAATTCAGTTTTTAGACTGGAAAGGGAAGCTACAGAAAGAAGAAAATTTTAGTTTATCATTGGGATCTAATACTTTTGAATTACAAAAGTCAAGTCTCATTTCCCTTCTGCAAATGGCAAATTTTATCTGAAATGCTTCTGTACAGCTACATGTTTTTGTAGATATTGCGTTTGAGTCACTTTCACTTTACAAATCATACCATTATGAAACAACTGGGGAAATTCCTGAATGTTGCCAGGATAAGATGTCATCTTGGCTTAAGCTCAGAGCTTAAGTCTAGTTTTCACAAATCAATCTCCTTCCACAACAAAATCCTTTATCTTATTTCCTTTTAATTTTGTCACTGACTGAAAAATGCACAAAAATTCCCAACTTTTAAATCAGCATGGCACTACTTTTCTAAAGGAGCAAAATCCTGTACTGAAGCTGTCTCAATACAGGACATTAATTTCCCTTTTATCCCCAGTTTGATTTGGGTCCTCCAGACCGAAAAATGCCTTATTGCCTATATACAGTACATCAGCTCCTATTTGTTTCAAGAGATTATTCCTAATTAGTTAAGTAGAACATCTAAAAAATTAAATTGGCTTGTCAATATGCATGCTAGTAACGGTGTGTGTATATATGCAGCTCAACTGTTCTCAATAAAGCCAGTTAATACCTTCTCCATTTTTATTTACACCTGGGGGAATTCTGTATACAATCCGCCCAACATTCAAAGTGATTTAGCCGGGCAAAAGAGGTTCCTACCCGGTTAAATTGTTTCTGGATGCTTAACTGGCAATATTCAGTGGCATTTAACCAGACAATGCCACTGAACACCATCACAATCAACCTCTGCAGTCTGGTTAGTGGTGGAATGGTCCATGGGTGCAACTTAGACGGAGCTTTGGAGGAGCTGGTAATTAACTATTTAGGGCAATATACATATATTGCCCTAAATAGTTAGGGCAATATGTGTATAAGTTAAAGTTAGGATAGCATAAAAGCTTAATCACCAAGCTAACCAAGGCACTGATTTGAATATTAGTTGGTACCTGGTTAATATCTGGTAATGGCAACAGAGCTTCTGGTTCCCCTTCCCTCTACCTCTCCCCCAGAAAAATCAAGATTGGACCCGACAAACTCCAGTAGCTTCTATAGGAAGAATTAGCCCTGGATGTTCAATGACCAGAATATTTTTAAATTCTGCAAATTCCGATCATTGAACATCCAGGGCTAATTCTTGCAGTACAATATCATCACAAGGAGAATTTATTTTGCTTCTTTTAGCTTAAATTTTATTTTATTGGTGATTTACAAATACCACATATGTTCAAATGTCAACCACTTCCTATAATATAAATTGGAAATAGCAAAAGGTAAACAAATACTAGATATCACCATGAATTATTTGTACCTTTTTTCTTTTTTTAAAGGCTTCTTCCCTCATTTATTTGCCCTCTACTAACGTACTGAATGTGAAGGGTCTGCATACTTATAACCCCTTACATTTCTATCCAAAAAAATCCTACCCTACCACAAATCAGGCCACACCAGGCCGGGAAGAAGGCAAACAGAATGTTGGGTATTATTAAGAAGGGTATTACGACCAGAACAAAAGAAGTCATCCTGCCGTTGTATCGGGCAATGGTGCGCCCGCACCTGGAGTACTGTGTTCAGTATTGGTCACCGTACCTTAAGAAGGATATGGCAACACTTGAGAGGGTCCAGAGGAGAGCGACACGAATGATTAAGGGCATGGAAAACCTCTCATACACTGAAAGATTGGAGAGGCTGGGGCTCTTCTCCCTGGAAAAGCGGAGACTCAGAGGAGACATGATAGAGACCTACAAGATCATGAAGGGCATAGAGAGAGTAGAGAGGGACAGATTCTTCAAACTTTCAAAACATATAAGAACAAGAGGGCATTCGGAAAAATTGGAAGGGGACAGATTCAAAACAAATGCTAGGAAGTTTTTCTTTACCCAGCGTGTGGTGGACACCTGGAATGCACTTCCAGAGGACGTAATAGGACAGAGTACGGTACTGGATTTCAAGAAAGGATTGGACGATTTCCTGCTGGAAAAAGGGATAGAGGGGTATAGATAGGGAGCTACTGCGCAGGTCCTGGACCTGTTGGGCCGCCGCGTGAGCGGACTGCTGGGCACGATGGACCTCGGGTCTGACCCAGTGGAGGCATTGCTTATGTTCTTATGTTATCTTTCCTTCCTTCTTACCAACAAACTTGTGTAGAGATCTTTAGGGAAAGTTTCCATCTCACACGAGCAGGGAAAAGGCAGAAGTCGGGAGGCGACTGGAGTGAAAGCAGCAAACCAGCAGCTGCATATCAGAGCAAGGGGAGGAGGAGAAGAAGGGCAGGAGGAGAAAGCAGGCGAGAGGGGCCAGCGGCGAGAGGTAGCTCCGCCCACCCCTCTGACATTGGCGCTCAGATCCGGAGCTCCCCCTTAAAAGGGGAGGGGCCAACGGTGCACAGCTGTTCAGCGTGTGTCGAAGGCGTGCATTAAAGGCGCTCGCCTTAGCGAGAGCACCTTTGCGAAGGGCAACCACAGCAGCCACACCGACAGAGGGGAGACACCAGCAGCCACACCAGCAAGCAGAACAGAGGGGAGACACCAACAGCCACACCAGCAAGCAGAACAGAGAGGAGACACCAGCAGCCACACCGACAGAGGGGAGACACCAGCAGCCACACTAGCAAGCAGAACAGAGGGGAGACACCAGCAGCCACACCAGCAAGCAGAATAAAGGGGAGACACCAGCAGCCACACCAGCAAGCAGAACAGAGGGGAAGACACCAGCAAGCAGAACAGAGGGGAGACACCAGCAGCCACACCAGTAAGCAGAACAGAGGGGAGACACCAGCAGCCACACCAGTAAGCAGAACAGAGGGGAGACACCAGCAGCCACACCGACAGAGGGGAGACACCAGCAAGCAGAATAGAGGGGAGACACCAGCAAGCAGAATAGAGGGGAGACACCAGCAGCCACACCAGCAAGCAGAACAGAGGGGAGACACCAGCAGCCACACTGACAGAGGGGAGAAACCAGCAGCCACACCAGCAAGCAGAACAGAGGGGAGACACCAGCAGCCACACCAGCAAGCAGGGGAGACACCAGCAGCTACACCGACAGAAGGGAGACACCAGCAGCCGCACCAGCAAGGAGGGAGAAGCCACTTCATACGGACCAGCAAGCGGCAGCAATGGAAACAACAGACAGAAACAGGATTTTGAGCTACCCAGTTTTCTGCACCGTTTACCATATATATGACTATCTCCCCTCTGGGAGGCGGTCTTATGTATGCACTCGATGCGGGGAACTGGAGCGCCTGAAGAAACAAGTTAGACTCCTGGAAGGCAGAATACTGGAACGAGAAGAACTTCGAGCAGTGGAGGAGGAGGATAGAGACGCAGACAACTTCAAGACGGAGGACACCACTGAGGAAGAATCCGAGAATTAGAGAAGTTCATAGATGAAGCATACAGAGAGGCTGTGGAGAATCATCAGCAACAGTGGAGCTGCTGGGACACACCCACAGTGAGTGAGGACCACCTGAAGGACAAACACAAGGAAGAAATGGGTGACACAGCAGCAACACCTGGAAACAGCGAAGGGAACCTCCAGGAAGATGCAAGACATCACCAAGTTGAGGGAAGATGAAAGTACACAGAGGACACGGATCTACGGATGGAGAGATGGGCGTACACCAGGGACACGGATCTGAGGCTGGAGAGGCAAGAGAAGTCAGAGAGGACAGCGATCATTGTGGGGGCCTCCATCATCAGGCAAGTTGACAGCCACATAGCAGGAGGAAGACAGGATCGGCTGGTGACTTGTCTACCGGGAGCCAAGATAGAAGACATAGTGAGCCGCATCGACAGCGTGAAAGAGGAAGATATGGCGGTGGTAATCCATGTGGGAACTAACAACGTGAGCAACAGGAATTACAGCAGGGAAGTACTGAAGGAACAGTTCTGGATGCTAGGAAGGAAGCTGAAGACCAGATCACCGAGGGTAGCGTTCTCGGAGATCCTGCCGGTACCCAGAGCAGATGAGAAGAGGCAGATGGAGCTGCAAGCAGTCAACACGTGGATGAGGCGCTGGTGTGAGGAAGAAGGATTCCACTTCGTGCACAACTGGACGACGTTCTGGGGGAAGAGCAAGCTTTACAGGAAGGACGGACTCCACCTCAGCAGAGACAGAACAAGGCTTCTGGCAAACAACATCAAGAGAGAAGTTGAGAAGTTTTTAAACTAGGAAGAAGGGGAAAGCCGACAGTCGACCGAGTGAGAGAGTCGATGGTTCGGGAACCGGTATACCCAGAGGATACCGTGCAGAAAGATAGCGAAGAAGACTCACCAGATCTCAGGCAAGACAGATCTAAAGGGACACAAGAGGGAAGGAAATGCAAGAAAGGAATAGGCCACATACTCAAGTGTACATACACGAACGCAAGGAGCCTAAGGAACAAGATGGGTGAATTAGAAGCTATGACACAAAAGGATAACTTTGACATCATCGGTATCACAGAAACATGGTGGACCGAAGAAAACATGAGATCAAATGCAACTGCAAGGGAGGCAACACAGTTATCATGGATGATTTCAACTACCCGGGTATAGACTGGAATCTAGGCACCTCCGGCTGCGGTAGGGAGACCAAGTTCCAGGATGCTGTAGGCGATTGCTTCCTGGAACAACTTGTCAAGGAAAACACGAGAGGAAATACAATTCTGGACTTAATTCTAAATGGACTATGAGGACAGGCGCAAGATGTAGAAGTAGAGGGGACGCTGGGAACCAGTGATCACAATATAATCTGCTTCGACATAGATGCAGGGGCGAAACATCGATCTAGAACGACAGCCATGGCACTGAACTTCCGAAAAGGAAATTACAAAGGGATGAGACTCATGGTGGGGAAAAAGATCAAGAAGAGGATAAGCACTGTTAAAACGCTTAAGCAGGCATGGTCCCTTTTTAAGGACACAGTCACCGAGGCGCAAAATCTATATATACCGCGTATCAACAAGGGAGCCAAGAGGAAAAAGATCAAAGAACCGGCGAGGCTCACTGTAGCGGTGAAGGAAGCGATCAGAGACAAGAAGACTTCGTTTAAGGAATGGAAAAGGTCAAAAACGGATGAAGACTGGAAAAAGCACAAACAGCATCAATGCAAGTACCATAAAGCAGTAAAAGGGGCCAAAAGAGACTACGAGGAAAAAATAGCCAAGGAGGCGAAAAACTTCAAGCCTTTCTTTCGATACATTAAGGGGAAATGACCCGCAAAGGAAGCGGTGGGACCGTTGGATGATAATGGAATAAGGGGAGTGCTAAAGGAGGACAAAGCCATCGCCGATAAACTGAACACATTTTTTGCGTCTGCATTTACCAAAGAGGACATACACAACATACAGGAACCTGACAGGCTATACTCTGGAGGCGAAGATGGGAAACTGACAAGGTTAACAGTCAGTCTAGAAGAAGTATGCAGGCAGATTGATAGGCTTAAGAGTGACAAATCCTTAGGACCGGATGACATCCATCTGAAGATCATTAAGGAACTGAAAGGGATTATAGCTGAACTGCTTCAACTAATAGCCAATCTGTCGATTAGATCGGGAAGGATTCCGGAAGACTGGAGGGTGGCGAATGTTACGCCGATCTTCAAAAAAGGTTCGAGAGGAGATCCAGGAAACTACAGACCGGTGAGTCTGACTTCGGTACCGGGAAAGATGGTAGAGGCGCTGATAAAAGACTGCATCACTGATCACCGTGACGGACATAAACTGATGAGGACCAGTCAGCACAGCTTCAGCAAAGGACGATCTTGCTTGATGAACTTGCTGCACTTCATCGACGGGGTAAACAAACAGATAGACAAGGGTGACCCGGCTGACATTGTATATCTGGATTTTCAGAAGGCGTTCGACAAGGTTCCACATGAACGACTACTTCGAAAAATTGAGAGCCATGGAATAGAGGGTGAAATACTCACGTGGATTAAAAACTGGCTAGCAGATAGGAAACAGAAAGTGGGGGTAAATGGACAATACTCGGACTGGGAGAACGTCACCAGTGGGGTGCCGCAGGGCTCGGTACTTGGACCTGTGCTCTTCAACATATTCATAAACGATCTGGAAATGGGTACGACGAGTGAGGTGATTCAATTTGTGGACGATACAAAGTTATAAAGAGTAGTGAAGATGCAGGGGGATTGTGAAGATCTGCAACGTGACATAACCACGCTTGAGAAATGGGCAGCAAAATGGCAAATGAGGTTCAACATGGATAAGTGTAAGGTAAAGCATGTTGGTATCAAAAATCCCACACACGAATACAAGATGTCTGGGGCAGTACTAGGAGAGACCCCTAGGAAAGAGACCTGGGAGTACTGGTCGACAAGTCAATGAAGCCGTCTGTACAATGCGCAGCAACAGCAAAAAGGGCAAACAGAATACTAGGAATGATTAAGAAGGGGATCACGAACAGATCAGAGAGGGTTATCATGCCACTGTACCGGGCTATGTTACGCCCTCACCTGGAATACTGAGTCCAGCACTGGTCGCCGTACATGAAGAAGAACATGGTACTACTTGAAAAGGTCCAGAGAAGAGTGACTACAATGGTTAAGGGGTTGGAGGAGTTGCCATACAGTGAGAGATTAGAGAAGCCGGGCCTGTTCTCCCTTGAAAAGAGGAGACAGAGGAGACATGATCGAAACATTCACACAGCAATTGAGCTTGTAGAGGTCTAAAATTGGCTACAATCTGCCCCATTTATTGGGGACACGGAAATACTGGGAGTAGAATCCCTGGAACAGTTCCAGTTGAGGTACTTCTTCAGTGTCATTGGCTTGAAGCAGAGCTAAGAGTTTGAGTTTCAGAATAGAAATATCATCATCCTAATAAGTCAGGGAAGGAGGCAGGTGATAAGATAGGGTGTTTAGAAAATTGACACGATAGCCAGTGCAAGTGATTTTCAGGACCCACTTAGCCTTGGTGATAGTATAAAACTTACAGATTTTACTAATAAATGTGAGTTAAAATCCTTCTGTTTTGGTATTTCCCAAACAAAATTCTTCCATGCACTTCTTAAAGACACCAGTGAGCTACTACAATACAATCCTCCTACCTTCTAAGATGTCTGCACTCCAATGAAGCAAAGCAAAACGAGAGGAAAAAAAAAGAATTCAAGAAAGTTCTTGAACAACATGAGACATTTGATAACATGCAGGTTATTATATACATGTATTGGGCACCTGAAAGGGGAAACATGGACTTACCTATTAATTTCCTTTCCATGAGTTCTACCAGAACAGTCCAGATGAGTGGGGTACATCCACTACCAGCAGGAAGAGCCAGCAAAACATCTCAGAGTAGAAACTGAACCCCATATTGGGGGAGGGAGTGCTGCCTTCAGCTCCTTGGTAGCCTATATTAAAGCTAAGGCTGCTGAAGACAATTCTTTTGTTTTAGTTTTCTAATTCAACATCAAAACAAAATCTGGTGCTGTCAAGATCATCATTCATGGTTACTAATCCAGGAATGAGAATGCCATACACCAAGAGAATATCTACCTTCAAAATGGACTACAATTTACTTCAGTGTCTCTCAAACCTTTTTAGCAAATGTTTTTCACGGCACGTTATAACTGAAATTATAAAATTGCAAAACCAACAAATATTAAATTTGAGAGCTATTTATTTAAAGTTCTTTAAGATATGTATGGGTAACTGTTACAACAATGAAACCATTTCCCACACCCAACTCTGGGCACTAGACATACACCTGGAGGTTGTCAGGATTGGGTCTGGGGCTTTGGGAATGGAGGGAGGGAGGGAGGGAGGGAGTTTGGTGACTGTCACAATGAAATGCTCCGTGAGATGGAGGGAGGGAGATTTGTGGCTACTGCTGATGCCTATGGGGCTGGAGGTGAGGTTATTGGGTCAGGAGCACCACTTTGGATGTTGTCTTAGGAGCGCATGAGACCATTATTTTTTGGCGGACAATTTTTTTTGCCGGTTGGTTGAGTGTGTAGGTTAATTGAATTCCAGTTAGCTGAGATTCTACTGTACTTGTAGAATTTCCCCCTTTGTCCTTATTTGAGCAGGTAGCCAGGAGGATGCCTATATTTGAAAAATTCCATGTGTGCACAGTTTCAGTCCCATAACGTAAAGCAAGCGTACCTGCAGGAAAGCCTATTCAATTTGGCTAAAAGTGCATATATTAAGAAAGCTGGCTTGTACTATTACTTGAGCAAAGGACAGCAATCAGCCGCAAAACCAGGTAAATGGCTTAAAAAAGGTTTTCAAATGCTTTACATGGACAAGCAGATTCACTGCATAGGATAAGCTAAACTTGCACAAACCTGGATTTTGCTAATCAGCACTGGAAAGTTTGGAAAGCATTTTGCCAAAAGCAGAGAATAAGAAAAACTGGTAATCAAAGATGGGATACATTCATTATGTTTGGTGCACTAAAGGTTGCAAGTTTGTTCAATTATGGTCTTACACACTGGAATATTATGCATTTGAAATTTCAACTGGAATCTTAACTGTAAAGAGATTATGTACTTACCCTGGAAAGCTCTTTTCCAGTAGATAGGTGAGACATTCTAGACAAGTGGGTAGTGTCCCTATGGCCACATGCCATCTGCATAAGGAATACAGTTCAGATTTTTCTCTGTGCCTCTTCTGTACTTCATTGAGCTTCTTAGCTCCACCTACAGTTAGTACCCAAGCATCAAGGGCCATCAAACCAACGTGGAGACACCCATAATAAATCAAGGTCATAAATAACTGTTCTTCTCAAAGGAGTAGCATGAGAATATCAGATGCAAACAGCTGGCAAAAATCTCAAGGGAGCTCAGAAGCTTCTCCTGCCAAAAAGAGGAACATATATACAGTATACTTCCCAGACCAAGGGCGGACTGGCATCCAAGTTACAACTTGGAGACACATGAAACAAACTGAGAAGTAGTAAGGCGCAGAAAGGACAGGGCAGGAGTCTAGAATATCTCAACTATCTACTGGAAAAGAGCTTACCAGGGTAAGTATATCATCTTTTTTCCCAAGGCAATAAGTGAGACATTCTAGACAAGTGGGACGTACAAAAGCAATCCGCAAAAAGCTAGGATGGGCTTACTGCACCGACCCCCATGATTGAGGACCCAAAGGCCTGTTTTGCCACCACATCCACTCTGTAAAACTGGGCAAACATGGGTAGAGAAGACCACGTTGCTGCCATGCAAATCTCCTCAGGGGAGACAGCTCTAGCTTTGGCCCACGAAGAAGCCATACATCTAGAAGAGTGTGTCTTGACAGAAAAAGGAGACCGTTTCCCAGAAAGAATGTAGGCTGACTAAAGGGCTTCATGGATCCATCTGGAAATCGTCACCTTAGAAGCAGGAAAATGACAGAATGGCCAAATGAATCAGCACAAGCAAATGGTCAGAAAGACGAAACTCATGTGTGACCTCCAGATAGCGAAGAAGCAATCTGTGCATATCTAGGTTCCTCAAAACATGATCCTGTGTCTTTGAATCAGTAGGCTGAAAAACAGGCAAATGGACTCCCTGATTAACATGGCAAGCCAAAACCATCTTTGGCAGAAAGGGAGGAACTGTGCACAAGGAAATCCCTGTCTCCGAGATCTGAAGGAACAGTTCACTGCAAGAAAGAGCTTGGAATCCGGAACAGCAATCAGAAAGACCATCTTGATGTCTAAGTGGGAAGTATCACGATGGGGTTCAAAGGGAATCTTGGAAAGACTAGATGGCACCAGGTTGAGGTTCCATGAAGGGAACGGCAGAGTAATCGGTGGTCTAATGCGAAGAGCCCTTTTCAGGAATCTGGCCACATCAGGGAGAGATGTCAAAGACGAAGGATAACCCCAAGCTCAAAAACGAACACGCCCAACGACTTGGACCCGAAGAGATGCCGCAGAGGTTTAGATCAAGACTAGCTTGGAGAAAGGACAGTACCACCAAAAAGGGAGTGAAATATGGCTCCACTTATACCGGAGCGTACCAAGTTGGAAAGTTTTCCATGCAGTAGCGGAAGCAGATATAGCAGTCGACTGCTTAGACATGAGAAATGTGCCAAGAACCCCATCAGAAGAGTCCTTGTGACCTAAAGCTGAAAGCTCAAGAGTCATGCTGTAAGTGCAAAGCAACACCAGGCCCTCAATGCAGATTTGAACCTACAAAGTAGGTCAGATGGACGCTCAACTGAAGGCCTCGACTGTGGCAAAGACACAACACAGCTGCTTACCATGGCCAACGAGACTAGACTAGAGCCACCAGAATGATATGTCCTGGAAAGTCCGCGATCCACTGGAAGACTCAGCCTATCGTAGATCAGGAAGCAAAAACATACAGGAGGATATCCTGAGGCCATGGTTGCACCAGAGCGTTGAAATCCTCGATTCCGAGCTTAGATCTTCAACTAAAGATACCTTCATGTTCTTTGCCATAGCCATGTGCTGCACAATGGCTTGGAACGCTACTGGGGCAAGAGTCCAGTCACCCTGATTCAAGGGCTGTCTGCTGAAGATATTGGCCCAAACAATGTTGACTCCTACCACATGCGCCTTTGAGAGTGCCTGGAGGTGGCATTCTGCCCACCAAAAGAGAAGGCGGGCCTCCTGAGCCAGACAGTTGCTCCTGGCACTTCCCTAGAAATTGACATAGGCTACTGCTGATAAGTTGCAGAGAAAACTCTGACTGCTTGCCTCACCAAAGTCTTCTGCAAGCACACTAGAGCCAACCGAATGGCTCTGAGCTCCAACCGTATCATTTCCACTGTAACTTATTTGTTGTCATGACTAGTCTGTTTTCAAACGATTGTGAATGTCTACTTGTAAACCATTCTGAGCTTCTGGGAGAACGGGATAGAAATCAAAATAAATAAATAAAAGGTGCTCAATATCCCTGAATGGGATGCCAAATGCAGTGGGCTACCCATCCCCAAAGGATGGCATCTGTGAGCATCACGACTCAGGAAGCAATCCACAGTGCATAGCAATTGCGAGGGAAGCCACCAATCATGCTGGCCCTGAGCTCTAAAGAAAACTAAGCAGGTTGGCTAATAGGTACCCACTGGGATTGGCCTGCCAGCTACAGACTGAAGTCTGTGTGATCTCAATGCAGGCAAAACTGAAGAAACGCTCTGAGCAGAAGAATCCTGAAAAAAAAGGAACAAAACACCAAATAAAATAATAAAATGTGAAGAGTCCTGCAGGCATGCGTGCAGAAGGAAAAGACTGTTGGTGCAGCTAAGGAGCTCAATGAAATACAGAAGAGGCACAGAAAAAAATCCAAACTGGATTCCTTCTGCAGATAGCATGCGGCCATGGGGCCACTCGTTTAGAATGTCTCACCCATTGCACTGGAAATGGCTTTTAGGAGGAAGGTGAAAGTGTGTTATTTCATAAAGGTTTGTTTGGGTTGATCATTGGATCTGTTTAATAAGGATGTATGTATGTAGTGTTTGCAGAACAAACCGGCCTTGGCTCAGAGCTGTGCATGTGTTCTTTTTTATTTTAATTGCTTAAGTTTAGAAAGTGTGTTTTTGTCCACTGTTGCAGAATAAACAAAATTTAAAATAAATGTCATCACTTTAGATTACTCTTCCCACTATGTCTCTACATTCTTCATCTTTCTTACCAATTTCTTCCTTGCAATTCTCAATTTCTAGCTGCAGAGTCTCCTCAATATTTTCTTTTAAACACTGCTCTGCTTGAATCTGCTCCTTTAAGAATAAAATTTCTGCCTTTAACTTCTCTTCCAAGTGGTCTGCTGAAGTCAGAACACCAATAATATTCTCACGATACTTTAATACCAACTCATGAAGTTCCTAGGAATCAAGATTAGACAAAGAGGCTGTTTAGTGAGAGACTGTACATGCTGAAAAAGGTATTTTAAGTACTCCTACTTCGTCCATCTGCACTACACTTCTAATGTGATCTGAGACATATTCTGCCAAATCCCCAAAAAGGTTCAAAGTGGATAACAGAAAAGAAAGACCAGAAATAACTGGGAAAATATACTAATATAATATACACACACAAAAAGGTAGTTGTAAAACAGACACAAATACTTATCACAGATGCTTGCAAAAGACTATGAAACTATCCCCTCTTCTACAAAGCCGCGCTAGCGGCTGCCATGCAGCAATAGTCCCAAAGCCCTTTAAATCTCTTTGGGCTTCGGGGCCGTTACCGTGCGGCTTTGTAGAAGAGGGTGTAAGACTCCAGAATCCTAATCTCTCTTGGTAAATTATTCCAAATACAAGCAAGCCTGAAAACAAAAGGAACTAATTATGACCTTATACTGAAAGCCAACAGCCTATGGAAAAAAAATAGAACAGTAATGAATCCTTAGTGCACTTATCTCTATTAAACAAAGAAAAACAAAAAAAATGTAACCAAATATTCTGGTGCTGAACCCCTAAAACACTTAAAAGACAGAACAGGAAGCCAGTGAATTGAATCAACTTCAGACTACAACATCTTTTATATCAAAAAGATATATAACATTTATATAGAAAAGTAATATTTTTTTATTTTTACAAGGATTTATATAACTCAGACATCACAAAATACATAGGCAATTACAAAGATAACAAACATAAAAAAGCACCCAAGTTAAGTATACAATAAAAGAATGAAGCCCATTAAAACTTCTGTCATTTTTGAACCTCTCCTCAACCAAAAGTTTTAAGCAGAAATGAAAATCCCCTAATCCAGGGCTGCCCAAGTCCGGTCCTCAAGATCTACTGGCAGGCCAGGTTTTCAGGATATCCACAATGAATATGCATGAGAGAGATTTGCCTGCACTGCCTTCTTGGTATGCAAATCTCTCTCATGCATGTTCATTGTGGATATCCTGAAAACCTGGCCTGTCAGTAGATCTCGAGGACCAGACTTGGGCAGCCCTGCCCTAATCCCTCCCTTAACCACTTGCACCTCTCCCCCCTCATCCTCTACAGCCTCAAAATAATCATAAATCAGAGTGGAACACAGTTCAGCAAATGGATATAAAGCATAGTTACATATCGTAACAGGGGTTATCCAGGGACAGCAGGTAGATATTCTGACATGTGGGTGACATGTACTTTAAGATCCTAGAAAGTTCATGATAGCCCGTACCAAGCATACGCGAGTGCCTTCCCACCCGATGTAGGTGCGCAGGCCCTCAGTTGAGATAAGCCAGTTAAGAAGTCAATCAGAAGAGATGGGTGGGTTGTGAGAATATCTACCTGCTGTCCCTGGATAACACCTTTTATGGTAAGAAACTGTGCTTTATCCCAGAACAAGCAGGAGGCATATTCTCACATGTGGGTGACCTCCAAGCTAACCAGAATGGGATGATGGGAGTGCTGGCTTTTTTAAGAAAATAAATTTTGTAATACTGACTGACCGAAGTGCCCATCCCATCTGGAAAAAGATTCCAGACTATGTGATGTGAATGTATGAACTGAGGACCAGGTGGCAGCTTTACAGATTTCCTCAATATAAGTAGATCTGAGGATAGCTACAGAAGCTGCCATAGCTCGGACTTTGTGGGATGTGACATGACTCTCCAGGTGCAGTCCAGTCTGAGCATAACAGAACGATATACAGGCAGCCAACCAGTTGGAAATCGTTCTCTTGGAAACAGGATGCCCCAACTTGTTAGGATCAAAAGAGAGGAAAAGTTGGGGAGATGTTCTATGTGGTTTAGTCCTGTCGATGTAATAGGCTAAAGCATGTTTACAATCCAGAGTGTAAAGAGCCGATTCTCCTAGATGAGAATGAGGCTTAGGGAAAAAAACTGGAAAAACAATCTTGTAGGATGAATTTAAAGAAGATTTTAATAGTGATACTGTTAGTTAATGTCTTCTTGCCTTGTTGAAACCTGTTTAGCATTTCTTAAATATGTATGCTCTGGAGGAAGGGTTGTGAAGTGAAGAAGGTAACCCTGTTGAATAATGTTTAATACCCAGAGATCAGAGGTAGTGAACTCCCAACAATGGATGTAATATTGAAGTTGTCCTCCTAAAGGCTGAGGGAGAGATTGCAGAAGAGGGACTGTGGCTACGCTCTGCAGGAACACATCAAAAAGGCTGGGAAGATTTTGGTTGAGCAGCTGGTTGGGTTTTTGCTTGACATGGTTGCTGCTTCTGCCTTTTCGATGTAGGACAAGGAGAAGCAGAAGCCTTGGTAGAAAACCTGCGCTGATACAAAGGAGCAGGCTTAAAAGATCAAGAGGCAGGTGTTTTCTTTTTTGGCTTGACCAGAGTGTCCCATCTTGTCTCGTGAGCAGAAAGCTTCTGTGTGGCAGTGTCGGTAGATGGTCTGAAGAGCTCGTCACCTAGACATGGAGCATTAGCGAGATGGTCTTGGGGATTAACATCTAGGTCAGACACTCTAAGCCACGCCAGACGCCTCATGGCCACTGAGATGGCCGCTGCTCTGGAGGTGAGCTCAAAAGTGTTGTAAGCCGAACGCACCATATACTTTCGTAACTGAAGGACGGTGGAGACAAGATGTTGGAATTCCTTCGTTTTGAAGGCAGGAATGTACTGCTGGTAAGCAGAAAATTGCTTAACTAGATGTTTCAGGTAACAGGAAAAGAAGAAATTGTAGTTTCCTGACCTGTTGGCAAGAATGGAGTTCTGGTATAGACGTCTGCCAAATTTATCCATGGTGCAACCCTCTCTGCCAGGAGGGACAGAAGCATAGACACTAGTTGAAGAGGACTTCTTCAAGGTGGACTCAACAACAAGTGACTCATGAGGCAATTGTGATTTGTCGAAACCTGGCATTATCTTCCACTAAATGTATACTGTCAAAAATAATAATAATAATAATTTTATTTCTTATATACCGCCAAAGCCATAGTAGTTTGAGGCGGTTTACAACAAAGAAGGGCTGGACAATCAGCGAATGAGTACAATCAGCAAATACAGATACAATTAATATATGTAAGCAGGGAACAGGTGCAATATAAGGGGTCGAATGTGCGGTGAGCAGGAGGCAGAGGTATGACAAAAGAGATCTTGGGGGACAAGGGTCGGGTAAGATATCTTAGGTTACAAATCGGTTAAATAGGTTAGTTTTTAATAATTTTCTGAAGTTTAGGTAGGATGAGGAGCGCGAGATAGAATTGCTCAGCCAATCATTTAGATGACCTGCTTGGAAGGCAAGTGTTCTGTTCAGGTATCTTTTGTATCGGCAGGCCTTTAGAGTTGGATGGCTGAAGAGATGAGTTCTGCGAGTGGGTCTGGATGGACAGTCTAAGGTAAAATGGGGAACCAAGTATAAGGGGGCTGAACCAAGAATGGATTTGAAACAGAGAGAGGCAAACTTGAACTGCACTCTTGCTTCCAAGGATAGCCAGTGGAGTTTTTGGTAGTAAAGAGTTATGTGTTCCCATTTTTTTAGCCCAAAGATCAGTCAGATTGCCGAATTTTGGATGATACGGAGTCTTTGAATGGTTTTTTTGAAGGACCCCAGGTAGATAATGTTGCAGTAGTCGAGTAAGCTGAGAATAGAGGATTGCACCAGTAAGCGGAATGAGGTTGCATCGCAGTACTTTCTGATGGTTCTTAGTTTCCATAAGGCAGAGAAGCCTTTTCTGACTAGTACGTCGGTGTGAGTTTCAAGGGTGAGGTTGCGGTCTAGTGTCACTCCCAACACTTTGGATCAGTCCTGTCCTAGAGAGCCAACAATAGTATTAGTGTCCCTCCCTGATGAAGAGATGAAACTCGGGTCGGGGGGACAGGGACTATAGAAAGAATGGCTTACAACGGCTTATTTTAACCCACCAGCACAAGTTTTAGGCACTCTATCATCATTGAGGAATAACGTTATACAATCAACCACCTGGCAAAGATAAGTACAATACAGGATATAACAACGCACGTGGAGTGCCTTGTGTATATATTAAGGGTGGTCAGGGGACAGTGAAGGCGATGATGGTCCTCTTGTTAACCTCAATTTAGTGACATCACTAAAGCACTGGTTATAAGGTTTGAGCACTTCACTTTAATTTGAAAAATATTTTAACATAAAGTTTAGAATTCAAGTAGAGCTGTGATAATTATAAGTGCAGTTGAAGCAAGCCATTCAGAAGAGGTTCCCTGATTGGCAAAATCTAAAAAATCATTATAGCTTCCAGGTCATGTGCTTCCAGACAGATTTCCTAGGACATCAGGCCACCCAGTGGTATAAATTAATATCTGGATTCTTGAATAAAAAACCAAAAACTAGTCTTAGAGACATTTGGAGCATTGAGATAAAGCAGCAGATTTCTGCGTCTCAATGATCACGAATTTGGACTTGGAGGATGAGATGTACAGCGTCAGCATCTATGAGACAAACATGTTTTTTTTGTTGTTATATAGAAGTTTCTGGACCCTGGTTCGTTTACAGAAATAAGATAGTTTTAAATCTAATAGATTCTGGCACTGTCATCTAGACAAAGGGACACTGGATCATCTGTTGTTCTATTGCTCTTTGATACTCAACTGACCTGCTAAATCAGGTGTAAAAGTGCATCCCTCTGAATAAAAGGCGCACCACGGACGCCTCTGCGCCAGAAAACGGGAAACCCGATGCCCCACTGCCAGCGGCCATCCCCTCTAGAGGATCCTGGATGCCCGCCAAAGCGGCCAGGCCCCATCCACACCACAACGCTCCTCTAACCACCAATCCGAAGAGGAAGAGGGGACACCAAACGAAAAGAGGGAGGCAAAACCACAGGGGGTGCAGAGGGAAAAAAATCACACCCGAAACCCCCCGAGCGCACGTGGGACCCCCAACTGTCTGCACAAAGAAAGAAATTAAATCAGGGGAAAAAACCTCCCAGGGACTCCCTGCCCCAGCAGAGGTGCCTGCTGAAACCTGCCCCTGTGTTTGCAAAACAGGGGGAAGGTCACCTGAGGTTGCAGACAAAATGGAGGGAACTATCTGTCAAAATGGCGAAGATCCCGCCAAAAATAACCCCTCCAGGGCCTGTAGCGGCTGGGAAACCTAAACTGTCCCAGACGCTAAAGCAGGCAAGTCGGCATCAGCTGTTGAAAAATCAGCTGAGAGGGAATTCTTTTTCCCCCACCGTCAGCGGTTCGGGGAATCCCTCCGGAGGTAGTGAGAGCAAACCGGGCTGCCTCACTGCCTGCAGCTCTCTCGTGAAGCACTAAGGCCGGGGAGCTCTGGACGCCTGCAGCTGCTGCCAACGGAGCTCCACTGCCCCACCGGCCCAAACCGCCGAGTTCAGGCCGGCCGCGAGTGCCTCGCAGCTGGACCAAATTGTGTCCCACTCCCCCGGAGAAGGGCACAATTGCTCCATATGCGACCTAGCTAGAAGAAAAGTGCCAGTTAGTGCAAAAATACAGCAAAATACAGTTTTCTTAAAAGGAAACAACCCTTTACACCAGCACTACCTCAGGATTTTTTTTTTTTTTTACAAGAGAGGAGTAGGAAGAAGGAGCCAAGCGGCACACGCGGTGCCGAACAGCAGGAGAGAAGAGGAGTAGCTACTTGAACAGAGAAGGATCCGAAGGAGGCAGAGGGAAGCAGAAAGCTTGGGGCAGCGGCGAGCGTAAGCTCCGCCCACCCCCACCACGTCGGCAGAGGCAGCCCGAACTCCCCCTTAAAAGGGGAGGAGCCAACGGCGCGCGGCCGTTCGGCGCGCGGTGAAGGCGCTCGCCTTAGCGAGAGCGCCTTTGCGAAGGACCAGGTCACCACAACCAAGGACACCAGGGGAAAACCAGCAAGGTAAGGAAGCGGCAGACACAGAATGTAAAGGGGAGACAGGCACAGAAGGAACACACACACACAAGGAAGGTAAGGTATAGCAAAGATAGCATAGACAAGCAAAAGGCAGCAAGGCAAGGAAGCGGCAGGCACAGAAAGAAGCGGCAGACACAGAAGGTAAAGGGGAGGCAGGCACAAAAGGAGCACACACACACACAGAAGAAGCAGGTACAGAAGAGAGCACACACATACAAGCAAAAGGCACCGGTACAATAGTAGAAAGTACTCCAAATAGGCGGAAAGCAATGGAAGCGGAGGGAATCCAGAGGATGAGCTTCCCAGTGTACTGCACGGACTGTCATATGTACGATTACCTCCCCTCCGGGAGGCAGTCGTATGTATGCAGTCAGTGTCAGGAGCTGAAAAGCTTGAAGAAGGAGGTTAGTCGCATGAAGTACAGGATTCAAGAACTGGAGGGACTTTACATCACGGAAGACCCGTACAGGACAGAAGACCCGCTCAGGACAGCTGAAGATCCAGAGAGAGAGAGAGGCACATCGAGGAACAAGTCAGGAGCTCGAGGAGTTCATCGAAAAGGCCTACAGGAGGGTGGAAGAACAAGCACATCATAGGAAGGACAAAGAGATACCCGCAAGGAATAGAGAGCAAGAGCAGTCGGACTCCAAGAAAAAGATGCCCTTAGAAGAACTCCGCAGGAAGGGGAGGCAAGGTCTTGCCAGTGCCTAGAAGAGGAAGCAGTCAAGCACACTGAGGACACAGACCTGCAACTGAAGCGAAAATTGAAGAAGGGAAAGTCTGTGATCCTAGTGGGAGACTCAATCCTAAGGAATGTAGACAGTCACATAGCAGGTGGGAGAGAGGATCGACTAGTGACCTGTCTTCCAGGAGCAAGAACAAAGGACATCGTGGACAAAATTGGAGAGATCCTGGAAGGAGCAGAGACAGAAGAGACTGCAGTAGTGATCCACATCGGTACAAATGATGTCAGCAGGAGAGACTACTGAAGAAGTGCACTGATAGAACAGTTCAAGATTCTGGGTAGGAACTTGAAGATAAGGACCCAGAAGATAGCGTTCTCAGAGATCCTACCAGTACCGAGGGCAGATGTGAAAAGGCAGACGGACCTACAATCAATAAATGCTTGGATGAGGAGATGGTGTGAAGATGAGGGGTTCCACTTTGTGAGGAAATGGACAACGTTTTGGGGTAAGAGCAAGCTCTTCAGGAGAGATGGACTGCACCTGAGTGCGGAGGGAACTAGACTTCTAGCAAACAACGTCGGGAGAGGACTAGAACAGGCTTTAAACTAAGAAGAAGGGGAAAGCCGACAGTCGACTTTCGAATAAAGTATCTACGGAGGGAAAATGGGAAGAAGCACTGGGCAAAACACAGGAGCTGACTAACCCAGAAGAGGAGGACAAAAGGATTGCAGCACAAGAGAAGAAAATAAAGTTCGAAGCAAAATGGGAAGAAGCACTGGGCAAAACACAGGAGTTGACTAACCCAGAAGAGGAGGACAAAAGGATTGCAGCACAAGAGAAGAAAATAAAGTTCGAAGCAAAGCGAAAGGAAATGAAGACAAAAAAATACCAGGACCTAAATTGCATATATACTAATGCAAGGAGCCTAAGGAAGAAAATGGGGGAATTAGAAGTCATGGCCAAAACTGAGAATATAGACATCATTGGGGTCTCCGAAACATGGTGGAATGAAGAAAACAAATGGGATACAGCACTACCAGGGTACAATCTCTATCGCCAGGACAGATCAGGTCAGAAAGAAGGAGGAATAGCCCTATACATAAAAGAAAGCATACACTTGATCAGAGTAGACACAGAAGAGACGACCAACAAATTGGAATCGCTATGGGTTAAAATACCCGGAAGGAAAGGGTCCAAGATAAAGATGGCCCTGTACTATCGTCCACCTGGGCAAACCGAAGCTATCGATGAAGAAATGGAAGGCGAGAAACTGGGGCTCTTTTCCCTGGAGAAGAGGAGAATTAGAGGGGATATGATAGAGACTTACAAGATCATGAAAGGCATAGAGAAAGTAGAGAGGGACAGGTTCTTCAAACTTTCAAAAACTACAAGAACGAGAGGGCATTCGGAAAAATTAAGAGGGGACAGATTCAGAACCAATGCTAGGAAGTTTTTCTTCACTCAACGGGTAGTGGACACCTGGAATGAGCTTTCAGAGGGCGTGATAGTACAGAGTACGGTATTAGGGTTCAAGAAGGGATTGGACAATTTTCTGAAGGAAAAGGGGATAGAGGGGTGGGGATAGAGGACTACTACACAGGTCCCTGGACCTGTTGGGCAGCCTTGCGAGCAGACTGCTGGGCGCGATGGACCTCTGGTCTGACCCAGCAAAGGCACTTCTTATGTTCTTATGTACAGAACAGACTCCACAGGCTCTCAAAGCAATATGCCTTGCTTGATTTAGGGGACAAGGCTTACTGCTGAGGCTCCTCTAAAAAAATGTGGGGAGGTGGAGGAAGTGGGGGGAGGGACCCCGCTCGAGACCCGCTGGGTTTAACACCCCCGAGGTCGGACGGACCCCTAAACAGGGCCCGCCCAAGCTCTGTCCGGCCAAAAACAGGGCCTAGAAACCCCCTAAACAAATTCCAACAGCCCTACCAAGAGAGATGGGTACAGATCACGCAACACCTGCTGGAGACTGAAGTAGACTGATGAGAATAGAGAAGGGGATATCTTATGTACTATCTCACAGTTTTGTTTTCAGTCTCCACCTGCTGGTCATGATTGGATATATACCCATTCATAAAGATTAACCTCTACTGGTCTGGAGAGTGCTAAAGAACAACGTTTGCACTTCTCAATACAATGCTTGGGCCCGAGACACTGTAAGCACCAGCTATGTGGGTCTGTAATTGAAATGGGCTGAGTGCAGCGACCACACTTTTTGAATCCAGTCAGCGGGTGTGACATGGACGGGAACACCGCCTCAGCGAAATCAAATTTGATGGCTGAGGTGGTGCAGAGGCCCCGCCAGGCCAAAAATCCACAGATGGTGAAAATAACTCAACACGGTCCGCATTTCGACAAAAAGTCTTCTTCAGGGGTCCCTGGGGGTCCTATAAAGGTGAGTACGTGGGAAACAATTGTGTGGTGAGCCGGAAGTGAGACACTGCTTGCATTTTGTCGAAACGCGGACCGTTTTGGGTCCTGTATCCCTAGCGGACTAGGTCCTTTAAGGCTCTTATGTGGATGATTTATTTTTATGTGGATGGAATTATTTTATGTGAATGATTTCAGTGTACCTTTGGAACTTTGACACTTTCAAATAAAGTCCATTTAGGAACATCGTCACTCCACAAGAGTTTTTTTTGGGGGGGGGGTTTTGTTTTCTTTCGTTAAGATCACTACTAACAGCATAGGAGCCTGTTTGGCTCCATATGTGCTGTAAGTTTAAAGTGAGCACCAGCAAATGCTAGTTAATAAGTAGTGACTCACTGAGGGGTCCTCTTAAAAAAAATGAATAACTTGACAATACTCAATCTGGTAAACTATAGCAGTATTAACTAAAGAGAAGAGGCTCACATAATTCTATTGCAAAGAGATTTTTTATATATACTGGAAGACAAATGGCAGTTAACAGATTTCTGCACAACATGTACTCTCAAAGCAGTAAACATAGCTTTTTATAATGGTCACTGAAATTTTATCTAGTGAAACTCTGATGCAGAAGCAGTGCCTGTCTGCCCTCAAGAACACAAACACATCTAACTTTCAGGATATCCACAACAAATATTCAAGAAATATATCTGAATATGGCACAGTTTTAGCTGCTGTAAAAATTAGATCTGTTCACAATTCTTGAAGGTCAGAACCAATCAACCCTGCTCTAATAAATGAAGATATAACCTAGCTAGGACAAAACACTTCTGTTAATAACATTACTGTGCAATTTAGAAGAGAAGATAAGAAAAGGAAACAGGTTACCTCAATGGATTCTGGTAAGATAAAGTTCTCAGTTTGCTGCAGGGACACATGTAGGCTGTGCTTCCCTTGAAGGCTCTCATTTTCTTTTTGAAGCCTTATTAGTTCCTCAGAGACCTGCTCCCTTGACTGCATCAGTACAGCCTAAAATGAGTCACAAAATATGCATTCACAATATGGCTTACGGTGTAAATAATAATAATAATATGGGAAAATCTGAGCAGGAGGGGGAAGGAATACATAAAACAAAATCTGATACCCAACATAACTCTAGTCTTACTGAGTCCTTTCCAACAGAAGCCTCTGAAAATTTTGCTTGTGCAGAAGTGTGGGCAAATTGAAGCCTTACGGTAACTTGTGCTACATCAAAACTATTAAATTAAATTATAAGCAGCTTTGCAATATTTTAAGCCAGATCACTTAAATCCAAAATTATTAAAAGGGTTCTCAGATTTTCTTCTGGCCCATTAGTCTCCTGATCCTTAGGACTTCTAGATCAAATCAAAACCAGCCTTTAATAGGCCACAAAGCCATATGTCTTCATTTGCAACTATTTTTTTTTTTTAAACCTTACTCAATTCAGCACAACCATTACAGTGACAATCCTCAGTCAGAAGTCAAACTACAGTTCCCTCTAAAAGTCAACTAACAATTTTAAGTATACATCTCTTGGAGCGAAAAAGCTTTGGCTTAAAAACCAGGGAAGCAAATAAAGCACAGTTACTTACCGTAACAGATGTTATCCAGGGACAGCAGACAGATATTCTCACACATGGGTGACGTCACCGACGGAGCCCCGGAACGGACCACTTCAAAAGTGCATCGCCACTTTAAAACTTTAGAAAGTTTGCGATAGCCCGCACCGCGCATGCACGAGTGCTTTCCCACCCAACACAGGAGCGCGGTCCCTCAGTTAATATAAGCCAGCTAAAAAGCCAACCCAGGGAGGTTGTGAGAATATCTGCCTGCTGTCCCTGGATAACACCTGTTACGGTAAATAACTGCTTTATCCCAGGACAAGCAGGCAGCATATTCTCACATATGGGTGACCTCCAAACTAACCAGAATGGGAAGGTAGGAGTGTTGGCCTTTAAGAAAATAAATTTTGTAATACTGACTGGCCAAAGTACTCATCCCGTCTGGATGCGGCCACTACAATCAGGAATTTCGTGAAGACTCTGGGAGAAGAAGCCAGGTCGAAAGGAAGAACCTTGTATTGGTAATGACGCTTATTCACTTGAAAGCAAAGATATTTCCTTGAAGCCTGATGAATTGGTATGCAAGTATAGGCTTCCCTGAGATCCAGAGAGCATAGCCAGTCGTTCTGATCCAGAAGCGGATAGAGCAGGGCGAGGGAGAGCATCCAAAATTTCTCTTTGACTAGATATTTGTTGAGATCTCTGTCTTCTTTGAAATCAAGAAGTAACGGGTGAGATAGAGGAACTTCTTCTATGGCATTTAGACAAAAAAGTGATTGAATCTCCTGAAGGAGAAGAGAGGACTGTACAGGGTCCAAAATAGACTCTCTTGGAGCATAATCCGGAGGGATGGTATGAAAATGTAGAGCATACCCCTGATGAATGATATCTAGAATCCAAAGATCTGTAGTGATGAGCTCCCAATGATTTATGTAGTGTTGAAGTCGCTCTCCAATCGGCTGAGGCAGAGTTTGGAGAATGGGAACTATGGCTATGCTCCTGAGGAACACATCAAAAAGACTATAGGCTTTTGCTGAGCAGCCTGCTGCTTAGGTTGCTGACGTGGTTGTTGTTTCTGCTTCCTAGTGTTCCGCCACTTATTTCTGTCAGATGGGATGATCAGTGACACTCAGAAAAGCACACAGACAATATAAAAGCATAGACAGACAATAATCCTTTATTTAACTTATATATATAGATGAATATAAAAATAGAATAACTTCACCCTGATACCAGGCATCACCATCCTTCACAATCGGGAATCCCTGCGATTGATAGGTGGGTAGGGTATGGGACTGCCCCGTGGTTGCAACGAGAAGAATTCTGATGTTGGGGGAAAAGTCCCGTTCTTATATCAGGTGAAAACTGCTGGGTTCATAGTTATACAAGCCGATCCTGCAGAAACCAGCTTTCTTCACTATGACACCTGGTCAACCTGGTTTTACTGTTCTTTTGGTCTTTGTGTTGGCAACACCCAGGTCACATTCGGTCAAGATAGCAGATAAGCAGACTTGAGGACGTAGATATCACGTAGTATGCTGAGTTTCAGTTACCCCCTGGCCATAGGCATAACACCTAGGTTGAGGAGGAGCAGGCTTAGCAGTATACCTGCGCTGGTAAGAAGAAGCAGGTTTAAAAGGATGAGGTAGTGGAGGCTTCTTCTTTGATTTGAGTAAGGTGTTCCACCGGGTCTCATGAGCCGAGAGATGCTGGGTGGTAGTTGTCAGCATAGCTATCGTTAACATTCAGCATTTTCAGTTGGCATTACTTATGTTAGCGAAGGCCTATGGAAAATTATATCAATCTGACTCTGGCATGTGAATGCAGATAGACCCTGAGGGCAGGGAGACTGTTTTAAGTAGCCCTGATTGATATGTTTTAAGTAGCCCTGAATGAATCATGACTAGCTAAAAGGTGTTAATGTCTGATTAAGAGGGTGCTTAGGACAATGGGTCCAAGTGCACAGATCAAGAAGATAGGCTGCTTGAATGGGACAAAGAAGCCAGAGACTAATCCCATCTACTATGCCTGCAAGTATCACACCCTCCTTATCAATTAAATTAACCATTGTTTCAAACAGTTTACAAATTCTAAACAGAAAGATACTGGGACATACAATAGTTTCTATATTCAAAATAAGATTCCAAGCTATAAAAGCCTCCTCTCTGCAACACACAACAATCTATATCTATCTATCTATCTATCTCTTGGCTCTCTTGTTCTTTCTTTCTTTCTCTCTCTCTCTGGCCGATCTCTGGAACCCGAAACTTAGACTATCACCCCATCCCCCTTTCTCTCTCTCTCTGGCTCTCCCTAGAACTTCAAACTCTCTGTCTCTTTGCCTCTGAACTATGTAAGGCAGGGAAACTGCTTTGCTCTCTACTTAATTGTAATGCTTAATTGTTGTAATGCCTATGAATACTACTTTTCTGTAAGCCTATTTCTATAATATATTCTTTATGCAACCACCTCTGGCTGTGTTTCGTATTTGATTCTACTCCTGGTGAATCATCTGTGAGGGAACTGAACCTGGGACCTGGCGTTTGTAAGGGCGCCTCTCAAGTGACCCCCACCAACCATATATTGTGGGGGCCACTAACAAACCTGACAGTAGTGTCCATTGATGCTTCAAACAGTTCATCCCCCAGACATGGAGCATTGGCCAATCGATCCTGATGGTTCACATCCAGTTCGGATACACGGAGCCACGCCAGGCGCCTCATCGCCACTGACTTGGCTACAGCCCGCGAGGTGAGCTCAAACATGTCATAAGTCGTTCGAATCATATATTTCCTAAGCTGGAAAACTTGAGCAATGAGATTTTGATAAGACTGTGTCTTACGTGCTAGAATGTATTTCTGATAAGCAGAAAACTGTTTAATCAAAAATTTGAGGTAGAAGGAAAAGTGAAAATTATAATTTCCAGAGCGGTTTGCCAACATAGCATTTTGGTAAAGTCGTTTACCGAACTTGTCCATTGCTCTACCTTCTCTTCCCGGAGGGACTAACGCATAGACACTAGCTCCTGAAGATTTTTTCAAGGTAGATTCGACTACCAATGACTCATGGAGAAGCTGAGGTTTATTAAACCCAGGGATAGGAACCACCCTGTATAAAGATTCCAACTATTTTGGAACTACTGGAACCAAAAGGAGTCTCCAAGTTTTTGTAGAAAGTCTCTCTCAAAATGTCATGTAGTGGTAACTTCAACATTTCCTTAGGAGGCTGATTGTAATCCAGAGCCTCTAAGAATTGCTTAGAATGTTTAGAGTCTGCCTCCAGAGGGATAGAAAAATCTTCTGACATTCTACGAAGAAATTTTGAAAAGAAAGAGTGTTCTGAAATGAAAACAGCTCCCTGAGGAGAACGATGAGGTGAGGCAGAAGCAGAAGAATCATCCTCATCAGAGTCTCTGAACAAGTCTGAATCCTGAATGGAATGAGAACGGTGTCGGAGACCCGGTGTCGAAGTCTTGAGATGTTTCATCTTCCGAGAGGCCTTCCGTGATCTTGTGGGCATAACCTCTCTGGACGTTTGGGTCGAGGATGATTGGTGCTGTGGAGACGGATCTATCGACTCCCGTGTCAACGGTCTCTGCACCGGTGGAGCATCCACCAACGGTGTGGGCGGTGTCAAGAGATGCTCAGACTGCGTCCACACCGGGAGAGTCGGTGTCGACAGAGGCATAAGCTGTGTTGGGACCAATAGTTGGAAAAGCTCACCTATTTCCCCCCAAAGCAAACTGTTAATGTTTTGCTTGAGGGAGAGTACCAGTACTGTTGGCTTTTTCGCCGGTACCACTGGTACGACGCTCCAGTCCGGTGATGAGGATGCCGATGTTGAGGCACTCACCGAAATCAGGCATTTATAGGACTTTTTTTAAAGTTGGCATGATTTGGCTCGATGCCAGTTTGACCCGAGTCCCAGAGGAGGTAGGGTAAGGCTTCTTAGCCGGCTTATCTACAGAGATAGTCTGGTGTAACACCAGAAGCAGGACAGATGTTTCTGCTGGTGTCAAAGTACACGGTGTCGTCTTGGTTGGTGCCGTCTGTGTCGGAAGTGATGTCGACTCCCCCTCCTTAGCAACACTGAAAAGTTTGTGCTGCTGAAGAAGGCGATTCTTTAGAGTTCTTTTCTGAAGAGGAGAGCAGCGCGTGCAGGTTTCCAGGTGGTGCTCCGGCCCCAAACACTAGAGACAGGTCAGTCACAGATATGGGCCAAGCACAGCGACTGCACTTTTTAAAACCTGCTAGCAGGCATGACATCAACTGGAACACCGCGTCGGCAAAATCGAAGTCGGTGGCCAAGGTTCTTGAATAGGCCCTTCAGGGCCGAAGACCCGCTAAAGAGAAAAGATTTTAAAAAACAAATTGTTTTTTTACACAAAATAACAAAAGAAAGAATAAGTGACAAAAAGTCACAGAAACGCGAGAGCAGGAAGGCAATGAAAATGTTTCCAACAGCCATTGAAAAAACGCATCTTCTTAGCTCTGCAGAAACTAAGGGACCACGTGCCTACGTCGGGCGGGAAGGCACTCGCGCATGCACAGTGTGGGCTATTGCGAACTTTCTAAAGGTTTAAAGTGGCGATGCACTTTTGAAGTGGTCAATACCGGGGTTCCATCAGTGACGTCACCCATGTGTGAGAATATGCTGCCTGTTTGTCCTGGGATAACACCATGATTTCTTGTGATCTTGGGCAAGTCAATTAACCCTCTACTGCCTCAAGGTGCAAACAGATTATAAGCTTTTCAGGATCAAACTACAACTGATAGTGGCAACAGCTGAATCCAAATCCCTTCTCCCTTTCCCTAATTGGCGTGACTCATGATCAACAATTAAATCTCCCTACGTCTAGGCAACATCAAACACAGAAAAAAAGAACTGTGTTTATACTAAACTATGCTCGTAGGAAGACTATGCAGAACTAAATAGATAGAAAGGAAAAAAGTCCATAAGAGTAAAAAAATCAAAAGTTATTAGTACAAAGAAAATCAGTTTTCAACAAACTTATTTACCATTTGCTCCTGAACGCTCCTCTTGGCTTGGGTAAATGCCAGCTGCAAGTCACTCAATAAAGTCTCAGACTCTTGAGCACGAAGAACAAGCCCTGATATCTTTCCAAACCAGAAAAAAAACACAATTAGATGCATCCAAGAGTCAGTTCACAGAAATCTAGTTGTCTATGACTACACTGCAGCATTTGATCACACACTGGGACAATTTTCAAGCTGGCCAACCCAGGTCACAAGAACTTGGCAAGTTCAAGGAGTAAAGCAGATATGATGATGCTTATCCTAGGAATAAGTAGTGGATTTTCCCCAAGCCATCTCAATAATGGCTTATGGACTTTTTAAGGAAATTATTCAAACCTTTTTTAAATCCTGCTATAGTTGTGCTTTCACCACATTCTCCAGCAATAAATTCCAGAGTTTAATTACATGTTGAGTGAAGAAATATTTTCTCTGGTTTGTTTTAAATCTACCACTTAGTAGCTTCATCGCATGTCCCCTAGCCCTAGTATTTTTGGAGAAAGTAAACAAGATACAACCATATACCTAATTTTCAAAATAAGTTACTCCAAAACTGGGCACCACATTATTGTGCAAGTAGTTTTATGAATAAAAATGGGCATAGACCTGAAAATATAAATCAATGCATGTTTTCTAATCTTGCCCTTGACATGTTCCCCAGAAACCCCTCTCCAAAACGCAGCTGAAAGAACTTATAACTGAGAAACATTTATACTTCTAGGCATGGGGCACTCCCATATTCAAATTGACATTTTACCCATGTAAATGCTTTCAGAAGCTGTCCTCGCATACCAAAATTGTTTAAAAATAATATGCTTAGCTATACACCAACGAGATCACTATGATTTGAGCATTTAGCTCTACTGAAGACGAATGTTAACCCAAGGCTTGTTGAGACTGGCAAAATGACTTTAGGCTGTGCAAGAGTTAAAATATGGAAATCCCTTGTAGGCCAAATACGAAACTGTAGTGAAAAGGGCATGCTTAGAAAATTACTTAAGACGCAATTATTTGTAGATGCCTTTTTTAGCCAATAATTTTCCTCTCTGCATAGTTGATGTATTATTCATGATTTTCATTATATAAGCTATGGAATTAGTTTGTAGATATGATTTCTGATGATTGTTTGTGTGTCTGTTATTATGTTTTTACAAAATTATGTAAGTAAATTATGTAAACCGTTTAGTTTTAAACGGTATAGAAAATTTTAAAATAAATTAATTGCTGCAGTACTTCCATTTTGGGTGAATCATTCTAAATGTATTCTAGTAATTAGGGCTGCATTTCGATTACATTTTTTTTTCATTGAATTTTCAATTGTTACACACAATCCAAAAACAATTAAAGAAAAATGGTTATCAATACATGGCTTCAGGAAGGGGAAGTCATGTCTGACGAATTTATTTCAATTTTTTGAGAAGGTGAACAAACAAATCGATAGCGGAGACCCGGTAGATATAATATACTTGGACTTCCAGAAGGCGTTTGACAAGGTTCCACACGCTAGGCTTCTGAGGAAACTACAAAGCCATGGAATTAAAGGGGATATACTAAGATGGATAGGCAATTGGCTGGAGAATAGATTGCAGAGGGTAGGCATAAATGGGAAGTTCTCGGACTGGGAAGTGGTGAGAAGCACTTCCCCAGGGCTCGGTTCTTGGGCCAATCTTATTCAATATATTCATAAATGATCTGGAAGAGGAAACGACGAGTAATATAATCAAGTTCGCAGATGACACAAAACTATGTCGGTCAGTTGGGTCACAAATGGACAGCAAAGAACTCTAGAAAGATTTGAACCAGCTAGGGAAATGGGCTGAAAAGTGGCAGATGAAGTTTAATATAGACAAATGCAAAGTGATGCACCTGGGCATGAAAAACAAGGAACATGAATATAAAATGTTAGGTGTGACTTTGGGCAAGAGCGAACAAAAAAGGGACCTGGGGGTACTGATAGACAGGACCCTGAAGCCGTCGGCACAATGCGCAGCGGCGGCAAAGAAAGCCAACAGGATGTTGGGCATGATAAAGAAGGGTATCACAAGTAGAACGGCGGACGTCATAATGACGCTTTACAGAGCAATGGTCAGACCACACCTGGAGTACTGTATCCAACACTGGTCTCCTTACCTAAAGAAGGATATAACCCTGCTGGAGAAGGTACAGAGGCGAGCCACGAAGCTAGTAAAAGGTATGGAAAATTTGAGCTACAAAGAACGCCTCGGAAAACTGAGCTTGTTCACCCTTGAGAAGAGAAGACTGAGAGGGGATATGATAGAGACTTTTAAAATACTAAAAGGATTCGACAAAATAGAGCAAGAAGCATCGTTATTCACGTTGTCAAATGTGACTCGGACGAGAGGTCATGGACTGAAATTAAGGGGCGACAGGCCCAGGACAAATGTCAGGAAGTTCTGTTTCACACAGCAAGTGGTGGACGCTTGGCATGCTCTCCCAGAGGAGGTTGTGATGGAAACCATTTGCGTTCAGCCGAACGCAAATGGCGCGCCAAACCTACACAAAACAACCTGGATAATTATAAACAACATTCTCAACATTACTGTCAAATGATCAACAAGACAAAGAAAAAATATTACATTAAAAAAATTACTATGACTAAGAATTCCTCATCACTTTTCAAAATGTTAAAACAGTTAACAATTTTCAAACATAAACCAGTTATCTCCACAGAAGACACTCCTTCTGCCAACTGTTTAGCAAATTTTTTTCACACTAAAATTACATCAATTAGAGCAAATATAACTAATAATGTTTCTACTTGTCTAGACAAGCATAGCACTAGTATATCCTTATCCAGCGCCATTACGGATATCTCAGATGAAAATCAAAAAAGTTATATGTCATTACAAGCTACATGTTCTAACTTTATTCTTCCAACTCTAACTGAAATAAAACAGTTATTTCAATCTATAAAACTCAAAGATTCTAAAACTGAATCCTTCCCTCCTTTCCTTCTTAAACGTTATTTTTCAATATTTGGCCCAGTTATTCTCCAAATTATTCATAAAAGTCTGTCTACTTCATCTCTCCCGACTGATTGGAAACACTCTGTTCTCCTTCCAATTATTAAGGATTCAAAAACCAGTCTTTGCGATTGCTCAAATTATCGTCCAATAGCGAGTCTTCCATTTTTAGCCCAAATCACTGAAAAAGTAGTATTTCAGCAACTGTCAGATTTCATTGATAAAACTCAGGTTTTACATCCCAACCAATCAGGATTTCGTAAAAATCATTCAACAGAACATTCACTAGTAGGTCTTGTTACATCTATCCACTACTATCTGGATCAACACAAATCTGTCATTCTCATTTCCTTAGATTTAGCAGCAGCATTTGACACAATTGACCATCATTTATTACTCCACCGCCTTTCTTCCATCGGTCTAAAAGATCAAGTACTAGATTGGTTTCGATCTTATTTTACAGATAGATTTTCTACAGTGTACTTTAAAAATTATTTTTCAAAACCGTATCAAACAAACTATAGAGTACCACAAGGGTCTATATTGTCTCCATTACTGTTTAACATCTATTTGGCCCCTCTCTTAACCCTTTGTCAATCCATTGGATTCACAGTATATGCTTACGCAGATGATTTCCAACTTTTGCATACCATTGATCTCACAAGTTCCCAGGACATATTTAATATTAACCAAAAGCTGGCCAAAATCCATGAGTGGTTGAATGTCAATCAGCTATCTCTAAGTATCAATAAAACCACTACTGTGCTTTTCTCAGGGAAAGAAGGGGTACAACTCATTAACCCAATCATAATCGATAATAAACCCCTTAATCAAACTACCAATACAAACATTTTAGGAGTCCTAATAGACAATAATCTCACGTTCCGTGCACACATCAGTGCATTGGTCAAAAACTGTTTCTATAGGCTAAGAATGATTCGTTCACTTGTCCCCCTTCTTGATTCGTTTTCCCTTAATACTTTAATTCACTCCCTAGTAATATCAAAATTAGATTATTGTAACTCCTTATTAAAAGGGGCTTATCTAAAGGATATAAGGCGTCTTCAACCATACAAAACACTGCAATAAAGATAATTTCAGGTTCTAAAAAATTTGACCACATCACACCTCTACTTCAAAAAGCTCACTGGCTGCCAATATCATACAGGATTACATACAAAATAGCTCTTTTAGTCTTCAAGACAATAAAAACAAATACTCCTGCATTCATAGATAGGCTTCTGATTCCATATAGTTCGTCTAGAGTTCTTAGATCATCCTCTCAGTCTACTCTAAATGTTCCCTCTTTAAAAATTATCGGAACACGCCGTGCTTCTATCTTTTTGGTTACTGCCCCAACGATTTGGAACTCTCTTCCTTTATACTTAAGACTTGAACAGGATTTGCAAAAATTTAAGAAAAGTTTAAAGTGCCTTCTTTTTAAAGAAGCCTTTAACTGAAAGTTTACTTTCCCGGTAAAATCTTATTGTTTCCAACCTCCCTTAAATTCAGACTACCAATATCCCTCCCTATTGACCTTTCTTCTGTCCCTTATTCTTTTCCTCACACCCCCCTAATGTACTTCCCTTTTATGTACTTTTTCTTTAAAAATTGTATTTCTTCCCCTCTTTCCTACTGTTTCTAGTGGTTTTTAAAGTTGTTACCCTTGTATGTTTGGTTAATATACTATGTATAAGTGATTTCTCGAAATCCTATTTTATCTTTTGTAAAACGCTTTGTAACTTGGAAAAGCGTTCAATCAAATAATATAAATAAACTTGAAAACTTGAAACTTATGGGATTCAAGTGCAAGTTGGATGCACACCTCCTTGCAAATCACATTGAGGGATACGGATAAAAAGGTCTTCATCAGGGAGCACCTAGGTATTCATCAGGGAACACCTAGATTGGCCTCCGCGTGTGCGGGTCGCCGGACTAGATGGACCTAAGGTCTGATTCGGTGAAGGCATTTCTTATATTCTTATGTTCTTAATAAAAGAAAAATTTACAAAGCAATCCATCAAGCCCTCGTCAAGAGAAAAACTATTCCCAAAACTTATAAAAAAAAATAAAAGGAAAATAATTAATATAACAGCGTTCCACTAATGGCTTTACTATTTCTATAAGGGCTGTTTATTCCCAGTTTGTTCTAGCTGAAGTGGATCCCAGAAAACAATCTTTATTCTGAAAATGTAACATTTACAGGTGTGAAAGAATCAGGAATAAGACCTGCATGAAAATGTAGGCGAAGACCCCTAAGACCCCCAAAAAATAAAGTTATATTTCTAAGAGAGACGTGCTTATGAATTCAAGCCTCTGGACAATCATATTTCTGCCTGTCAGCAGGAGACAATATGTTCTATGAGAGATTCACCTTTGCTCTAGTAACTGGCAGAGATCTGCTGACTGTGACATCCTTGGAGCAATAGTACAGGATAAAATGTCCTACCAAGGAATTATCAGAACTATTGACAGAACTACAATCAAGCTCAGGACAGAGGAGGCCTGTCCTCAGAAATTATTGCCTTAGTATTAAGAATGCAGTGTTAGTGAAATAGAAAGGTCAATTTTGACACTAGCGGCTCCTTTTACGAAGGTGCACTAAGCGTTTTAGCGCACGCACTGGATTAGCGTGTGCTATCTGAAAATCTACTGCCTGCTCAAAAGGAATTTAGCACGCGCTATTCCGCGAGTTAAGGCCCTAGCGCGGCTTTGTAAAAGGAGCCCTAGTTGATGTCATGCTTCAATATGGCTCCATGATAAGTGTATAGACCATATAACCAATAGAAATGATGCATGTGACAAACCAATGGAAAATGAGTATATAATTTGTAACTAGGTGGTACCCTAGGCTACTGAACTAAAGTATATAAGTAGCATACTGGCTGATATAACTTTGGATTCATAACAGTAGCAGGAAGCTCTGTATGTAACCCATTGGCCCAATGTGCTGTACTTTGTTGTTTTATGTAAGCTGCCTTTGTTTATTGCTAATAAACATAACAGCAATTGGGTTGTCATGAGGTCATTTTGTTTATGATAAGGTCCGCAGCCTTCCTTATCACAGGGAAAAAGTCTTCCGTCTCAATTGAGCTGCTCTTGCTTCATCAGGAAATAATATTACTTTAGCTCCACAAAAAAATCTCATCTTTCTTTTTTAAAATACAATTTCATTATCAAAGATTTATCACCTTCATTAAGACAAGTTACCAAAAGGGAAGATCTTGTCTGTATCACATCTTGAGAATCCTCTAAGAAAAGTTAAATTTAATTCTGATGATACCAAACAATCCACCCTTTGTTCATGCGGGAGCCTTTTTTTTTTTTTTTTTTTTTAAATATAACATCATTTAGAGAAAAAACAAAGTAGCAGCATTCTCCTTACCTAGAATATCCTTGAGGTATTTCCTCAAAAGGATCTCAGGTGAAAGTAAGTACAGAATAATGCTGATTATCTGGACTAACCTTGGCAGAGAGCAGTCCAGATAATCAAAAATCCAGATGATTGCACATTAAATACAATGGATCTTTTAAATGTAAAGGCTAGACAGCAGACAACAATGTGTTTTCAGACATGATAAAAAATGCCTTATACATTGCAGAAAAAACTACAAGGAAAACTAACTTGCTCACGAGACTGCCACTAGAAGTCATAAGAACATAAGAAGTTGCCTCCGCTGAGGCAGACCAGAGGTCCATCTTGCCCAGCGGTCCGCTCCCGCGGCAGCCCATCAGGCCTATTGCCTGAACAGTGGTCTCTGACTAATTTTATAAATTACCTCTAATCCTATCCCTATAACCTACCTCTACTCCTATCTGTACCCCTCAATCCCTTTGTCCTCCAGGTACCTGTCCAGACCATCTTTGAAGCCCTGTAGCGTGCTTCTGCTTATCACATCCTCTGGTAGCGCGTTCCATTTATCCACCACCCTCTGGGTGAAAAAGAACTTCCTGGCGTTTGTTCTAAACCTTTCCCCTTTCAATTTCTCTGAGTGCCCCCTTGTACTTGTGGTACCCCATAATTTGAAAAATCTGTCCCTGTCCACTTTTTCTATGCCCTTCATGATCTTGAAGGTTTCTATCATGTCTCCTCTAAGTCGCCGCTTTCCAGGGCAGCTATTTTCCAGGGCAGCTATTTTCGTTGCTGAAAAAGCATGGGCAGGAGCGAGTGGGAATCGCTGCTTCCTCAGCACTCTGCTAGACCACCAGGGAAACAAGGTAGGCCTGGGGTCTTTCCACTGGGTCCAGGAGGAAGGTTGATGATGTCTGTTTGGGGAGGGAGGGCGAACACTTTCTTCTCTTGTAGGGGACATGCTGATAGTGTGGGAAAGTCTCCCAGTTTGGGGGGGTGCTAGGCTGGGCTATTGGCAATGGCGGCAGAAGCAGAGAAGGAACACTAGTGAGAAGGGAGATGATAGGAATGGTACTTTGGGGGGAACTCAAATATAAACTGAGACTCCCAAAGCAATCTGGATAATCAGCGTTCTACTGTATATAATAGGAAAATTCACAAATCTTAAGTTTCTAGCTCTATTAGCATTCTCAAGTATTTCCATCTTAAAATGAATATTGCAGGAATCCTTAATTGCTAAAGCTGAAACAGCTTGTAGAGCTGAAACTTGATACTCTACTACATTTAAACATTTATCCAAGAAAGAAACATTTGAATCCACATTAGCAAATTTTTTAACTACTTCTTGTGAAAAAATCTTATTCTGAGAAATTACAGATCTTAACATCCCTTCCATTCTTTAATTGATATCCCATAAATCCTTAAGGGATTTATGGGATATCAATTAAAGAATGGAATGGATGCTTATCTTCAGTTATAGGTAAAATCATTTAGGAGTCAAACATCATCACTACTTGAGGCATCTTAGTAAAAGTCAATTTTGAAACAGTTTATGATCCCTTTTCAGTTCCTGTTTCTGACAGTGGACATTCCAATAAAGTCCCCTTATCGCAAAGTCTTGGGGGTTTGGCTGGATTCTACCTTGAGTATGAAAGATCAGATCATTAGCTGTGGTCAAGTCTGCTTTCTTCCAAATGCGAGTTCTTAACATGGTAAAACCAATGCTGCCAAACAGCACAGTTACTTACCGTAACAGGTGTTATCCAGGGACAGCAGGCAGATATTCTTTACGCATGGGTGACGTCACCGACGGAGCCCACGGTACGGACCTTTTTACTAGAAAGTTCTAGTTGGCCGCACCGCGCGTGCGCGAGTGCCTTCCCGCCCGACGGAGGAGAGCGTGGTCCCCAGTTAGTATAAGCCAGCTAAGAAGCCAACCCGGGGAGGAGGGTGGGACGTAAGAATATCTGCCTGCTGTCCCTGGATAACACCTGTTACGGTAAGTAACTGTGCTTTATCCCAGGACAAGCAGGCAGCATATTCTTTACGCATGGGTGACCTCCAAGCTAACAAAGAGGGAGGAGGGATGGTTGGCCATTAGGAAAATAAATTCTGAAGTACAGATTGGCCGAAGTGCCCATCCCGTCTGGAGAAAGCATCCAGACAGTAGTGAGTAGTGAATGTGTGAACTGAGGACCAGGTGGCCGCCTTGCAGATTTCCTCAATGGGTGTGGAACGGAGGAAAGCAACAGAAGCGGCCATAGCTCTTACCCTGTGGGCCGTGACAGCGCCGTCTAGTGACAGACCGGCCCGAGCGTAACAGAACGCGATGCAAGCTGCAAGCCAGTTGGATAGCGTCCGTTTAGAGACCGGTCGACCCAAACGATTTGGGTCGAAGGTCAGGAAGAGCTGAGGGGACAAGCGGTGAGCCCTTGTACGATCAAGATAGTAAGCCAGGGCACGCTTGCAGTCAAGACTGTGCAATGCCTGTTCTCCGGGATGTGAATGAGGTTTCGGGAAGAAAACAGGCAACACAATGGACTGGTTGAGGTGAAAAGCTGAGACCACCTTTGGAAGGAACTTTGGATGGGTGCGCAGAACCACCTTGTCATGGTGAAAAATAGTGAACGGTGGATCGGCAACCAGTGCATGAAGCTCACTAACCCTCCTGGCAGAGGTGATGGCAATGAGGAAAAGAACCTTCCATGTCAGAAATTTGAGCGAAGTTGTGGCAAGCGGCTCAAAGGGAGGTTTCATGAGGGCAGATAAAACCACATTCAGGTCCCAGACGACCGGAGGAGGCTTCAGAGGTGGTTTGATGTTGAAGAGGCCCCTCATGAATCGGGAAACCAGAGGGTGAGCCGTGAGAGGTTTTCCTAAGACAGGTTCATGGAATGCCGTGATGGCACTGAGATGGACTCTGATAGAGTTAGACTTGAGGCCTGCATTGGACAGGGAGAGCAAGTAGTCCAGAACAGTTTCCACCGCTAAAGAGGTGGGATCGTGATGATGACGGAGGCACCAAGAGGAGAACCTGGTCCACTTCTGATGGTAACATTGGAGGGTGGTCGGTTTCCTGGAGGCGTCCAAAATGAGACAGACAGGCTGAGACAGATTTCCTGAAGAGGTCAGCCCGAGAGAAACCAAGCTGTCAGGTGGAGCGAAGACAGATTGGGATGTAGTAGAGACTGATGTTGCTGTGTAAGTAGAGTAGGAAACACAGGCAGAGGAATGGGATCCCTGGAGCTGAGCTGAAGCAGGAGGGAGAACCAGTGTTGACGAGGCCACCGGGGAGCTATGAGGATCATGGTGGCTCCGTCCCTGCGGAGTTTGGATAAAGTCCGCAACATCAGAGGTAGAGGAGGAAAGGCATAGAGGAACCGATCCGTCCAGTCGAGAAGGAATGCATCCGGGGCCAGACGATGAGGAGAGAAGAGTCTGGAGCAGAACTGGGGCAGCTGATGGTTGTGAGGAGCTGCGAATAGGTCCACCTGCGGAGTGCCCCAGCGAGCAAAGATGGAGTGGAGCGTGGGAGGGTCCAAGGTCCACTCGTGAGGTTGAAGGATGCGGCTGAGATTGTCGGCCAGGGAGTTCTGTTCGCCCTGGATGTAGACAGCCTTGAGGAAGAGACTGCGGGCCGTGGCCCAGGTCCAAATGCGAAGAGCCTCCTGACAAAGGAGGCGAGATCCGGTGCCGCCCTGTTTGTTGATGTAGTACATGGCAACTTGGTTGTCCGTGCACAGGAGCAGAACCTGAGGGCAAAGAAGGTGCTGGAAGGCCTTGAGAGCATAGAACATGGCTCGTAGTTCCAGGAGATTGATGTGATGAAGACGCTCCTGCGGGGTCCAAAGACCTTGGGTGCGTAGGTCTCCCAGGTGAGCACCCCATGCATAAGGGGAGGCATCCGTGGTGATGATCATGGAATGCGGGGGCAGATGAAAAAGAAGGCCCCTGGAAAGATTGGAGGAGTTCAACCACCATTGTAGAGATTGCTGAAGAGACGATGTCACAGAGATGGGATGAGAAAGAAGATTCGAGGTCTGCGACCATTGGTTGGCCAGAGTCCATTGAGGTGTTCTGAGGTGGAGTCGTGCCAGGGGAAGCACATGCACCGTCGAGGCCATGTGGCCCAGGAGGACCATCATCTGTCTGGCAGAGATGGAGTGATGAAGGAGCACCTGACGACACAGGCGGAGCAGGTTCCGCTGACGGTCGGAGGGGAGAAACGCCCTCATCAGTGTGGTGTCGAGAACTGCTCCAATGAACTGAAGGCGCTGCGTGGGAAGCAGATGCGACTTGGGGTAGTTGATCTCGAACCCCAGGAGGTGGAGGAGAGAGATGGTATGATGAGTGGCTTGTAGCACAAGCGGAGACGTAGGTGCTTTCACCAACCAATCGTCCAAGTAGGGAAACACCTGGAGGTTGTGAGACCTGAGGAAGGCCGCCGCCACAATGAGGCATTTGGTGAACACCCTGGGTGATGAAGCGAGGCCAAAAGGTAGCACTTTGTACTGATAATGGCGATGGTGCACCTGGAATCTTAGGTAGCGACGTGAAGCTGGATTGATTGGTATGTGAGTGTAGGCCTCTTTGAGGTCCAGGGAACATAGCCAGTCGTTCTGAGAGAGATGAGGGTAAAGCGTGGCAAGGGAGAGCATTCTGAACCTCTCCTTGACAAGACATTTGTTGAGGTCCCTGAGATCGAGAATGGGACGTAGGTCTCCTGTCTTTTTTGGAACCAGAAAGTAACGGGAGTAGAATCCCCGGCCCCTTTGTTCCAGAGGTACTTCTTCGATGGCATTGAGGAGAAGGAGGGATTGGACCTCCCTCAGGAGGAGGGGGGTTTGAGTTGAAAGAGAAGCAGACTCTACGGGAGGATTGTCTGGTGGAAGAGTCTGGAAGTTGAGAGAGTAGCCGTGGCGGATGATGTTGAGGACCCACTGGTCCGATGTGATGACCTCCCAACGGCTGAGAAAAATGTGGAGCCTGCCTCCAATTGGTTGAGGGAGAGGCAATGAGGGTGGAAGACTGGCTAAGCCCTGGAGAGAGGAGTCAAAAGGGCTGAGAAGGTTTGGCAGGAGGAAGAGGCTTGGCAGGTTGATTAGACTGTGCACGAGCCTGGTTGTGGTGTTGTTGGCGAGCCCGCCTAGGTTGCTGTGAAGGCGGGTTAAGCGGCCTAGCGGAGAACCTGCGCTGGTATGAAGACTGTGGTTTGTAAGGCCGAGCAGGAGGGGCCTTCTTCTTTGGTTTAATGAGAGTATCCCATCTGGTCTCATGGGCGGAGAGTTTTTGTGTGGTGGTATCCAGAGACTCTCCGAACAATTCGTCTCCCATACATGGGGCGTTGGCTAGTCGGTCCTGATGGTTGACATCCAGATCAGAGACCCTGAGCCAGGCCAGGCGGCGCATGGCCACAGCGATGGCAGATGCACGAGAGGTGAGCTCAAAGGAGTCATAGATGGAGCGCACCATAAATTTTCTAAGTTGAAGCAGGCTGGAGATGTGCTGCTGGAATAGTGGAACCTTGTGCTCCGGCATGTACTTTTGCATGGCGGAGAGTTGCATTACCAGATGTTTCAGGTAGAATGAAAAGTGGAAAGAGTAATTGTTTGCCCTGTTGGCAAGCATGGCATTCTGGTAGAGCCGCTTGCCAAACTTGTCCATAGTTTTACCCTCCCTGCCAGGAGGGGTAGAGGCATATACACTGGAGCCTTGAGTCTTTTTTAAAGTGGACTCAACCAGGAGAGATTCATGGGGCAGCTGGGGTTTATCAAATCCCGGGATTGGGATAACCCTGTAAAGGCTATCCAGTTTACGGGGTGCCCCAGGGACAGTTAATGGATTTTCCCAATTTTTATAAAACGTTTCCCGCAGGATGTCATGCACGGGTAACTTCAGGAACTCCTTAGGAGGTTGATCGAAATCTAATGCCTCCAGGAAAGCTTGTGACTTCTTGGAATCGGATTCCAGAGGCAAAGATAAGGCTCCTGATAACTCCCTGAGGAATTTTGAAAAAGAAGATTGCTCAGGTTTAGATGTGGTATCGGGGGCCGAGGGCTCTTCGTCCGACGACGATGCATCCTCCTCGGTACCGAGGGGAGATTCCTCCCAGAGGTCCGGGTCTCTGACATCGGTGTGTGCGTGCCGAGAGACTGGAGTGGAAGGTTCGGTATGATGAGCTTTAGACCGAGACTTGCCTGAGCGTACCGAGACGGTACCGGGGGATGAAGACCTGTGTCTGTCTCGGTCCCGGGAAGAACGGTGCCGGTCAGGTTCGCGGGAAGACCGGTGTTCCGCTCGGTCCCGAGGAGGATCGGATGTCGTCAGAGCTACGGTCTCGGCATGGGCATGGATATGCGGTGCCGAGAGAATGGGCATGGAGGGGTCCATAGGTACCGATGGCGTGGATACCGGTTGGACGGTGTGGGGCTCGGGCCGGTCTGGTACCGAAAGCAGCGGTGCCAGGATAGAGGGCAAGAGCTGTTTAAGTTGCTTTTGGAGTTGTTCCTGCAACTTATCCTGGAGGATGGCCGCAATGCGGTCATCCAGGGTTGGCACCGGAACCACTTTTTTCTGCTTTGGTTCCATGGGTGCCGCTCTACGCTCCGGCGATGAGGCGGCCGATGACGAGGCACTCACCGATATCGGAGCGGAGCGCTTTTTAGTTCGGCGTGGAGCCGAAAGAGCCGGTGTCGCCACCGAGGTGGGAGGGCGCTCAAGGGTGGAAGGCTTCTTAGCCGGCTTACCTGGCGCCGGTGGCGCCGATGTAATGTCAGGCGGTGTCGAGGTGGTCGGTGCCGACTTCGATGGTGCCGCAGTTGAAGAAGTCGAGTCCATAGTCGGGCCGGTGCCGAACAGCAGACTTTGCTGGATTTGGCGATTCTTCAAAGTGCGTTTTTTAAGAGTGGCACAGCGGGTGCACGAGTCCGCCCGATGCTCCGGTCCCAAACACTGTAAACACCAATTGTGTGGGTCAGTGAGGGAGATCGGGCGTGCACACCGCTGGCACTTCTTAAAACCGGGCTGCGGGGGCATGAATGTGAACACGGCCTCCGCAAAATCAAACCCCGAGGCCTGGATCGTGACAACAGGCCCCGCCGGGGCAAAGACAAAAAACGAAACAAAAAGAAAATAATTTTTTTTTTTTTTTTTTTTGGAAATGAAATAAAAAAGAACCCGAAGGTAAATAAAACGAAAAAAGAACGCGAGCGGGAAGGCAAAAGAGGATTTCAATCGGAGTTGAAAAACGCACGTCTTCTTCGCTCCGCGGAAACGAAGAAACTGGGGACCACGCTCTCCTCCGTCGGGCGGGAAGGCACTCGCGCACGCGCGGTGCGGCCAACTAGAACTTTCTAGTAAAAAGGTCCGTACCGTGGGCTCCGTCGGTGACGTCACCCATGCGTAAAGAATATGCTGCCTGCTTGTCCTGGGATAATATGATTTTTGGATTGTAGTACAGACAGCTGTTTTGCAAAAATTAGATTATTGAAATGTGCTGTATCTGGGGATGTTATCGGTGAGACTGTCCAAAATGCAGCTGCAAGACTGATTTGTGGTTACCAGTCAAATATCAGATTGTGTATAAAGTTCTGGTGCTAATTTTTAAAGTGTTACACTATGTGATACCTTAACATTTGACTCAGCCATATCAACTGTGCAGATCATTAAGTGTATCAACCATGCAGATCATTAAGGTCGGAGGGGACATTAAGATTGGTTAGTGATGGGCTTAGTAGTGTTCACTATGCAAAAATAAGGGCTTCAATGATTTCTGTGGCAGGAGTGCTTATTGGAATATTTTAGCAAAAACAAAAAAAGGCAGACCTAGTCACTTCAAGATTCGTTAAGGGGACACTCAGGAACACAGGCAGTACAAACCACACAAACCACCTACAATAGTGTGGATGATATAAGAATAAAGGGTGCTCTCAGTGTGAACCACCAGCGAGAGGAGTCCAGCTCCAACACTTCACTTCAAGGTAGAGGTAATAAACCCCCACCTGCACACCAGCATAGAGCACCCTGAGTGTGCTGAAAATCAAAGTGAAAATTTCCACCAATTAAGCCAATAAATCAACAAGTGAATAAACCAATGTGACCTGAGCGACCCCTAAACGAACCCTTCCAGCCAAACCCCCGGAAAATGCAACAGAAAATCAAACTGCACCATACAAACAAAAAATCAAAAACTCAAGTACTTATCTGAAAAATAACAGAACTGAAACACAGGAAAAACGCGCCAGGAGAGCAGGTTCAACCGCGCTGGTTTCGGGGAAAAGCCCTTCTTCAGGAACCTATCCCCCGACGAAAAGCAGCTCCCACTCCTACTGCTTTAGGAGGCCTCGGAGTAGAGGTATGTCAGTTTCACAGTGGGAGGGTTGTGGGGTTCTGCTGCACAAGGGGATGGGTGAGAGGGGACGAATGATGCTGCACATGGGAGGGGGAGAAAAGAAAGATGAAGAATTGGGGTAGAGGAGAGGAAGGGAGAGATGATTGTTGTACATGAAAAAAATAAGACATCCCAAAAATAAGTCCTAGTGCGTTTTTTAGACCCAAAATTAATATAAGACACTGTCTTATTTTTGGGGAAACACGGTATTTGGAGAGCCTCAAGAAAGAGATTATTATCCATCTTTCAAGAGCCCACAGTTCGCAATCACGGACTGACTACTCTTTGGTCTCCCAGTCTCTGTTCTATAAAGTGGGGGTTACCAGATCTCAGATCATGCTATGGTTTGAGTTAGATAATTTCCAGTGGAGTTCTACACAGTCTTTCAGGACTATATGGTTCAAACATGGCAGGATTATCAAACTTGTAATGCCCAACATCGACAAAACTCCATTCTTTTCTGGGATACAGTACTCCCCCCAAATTTGCAGGGGTTCCATTCCAGGAGCACGCACAAATTAAAAAAAACTGCAAATGTGGTTTAGGAGCGGATCGGAGGTGGAAGAGGGCTGCAGGGGTGGCGGCGAGCACTAAAAAAACAATATTTAGGCTCGCAGAAGGCTGATGGGGGGATGGTGGGGGGAGAGGAGGAGGAATCGGCTGTGCTGAAGGCTGATGGGGGGGAGGAGGAATCGACTATGCAGAAGGCTAACTGGATGACGGGGGGGGGGGGGGAAGAGGAGGAGGAATCGGTTGTGCAGAAGGCTGATTCGCGGGCTCAGTCATTCCCTGTATTTTCTGACCAGAAGAGGCAGTCAGAAAATACCATGAATGACTGAGCCCGCGATTCGTGAACCATGAATTTGCAGGGGTCTACTGTACTACAAAGGCAATATTTCATGGAGACATAATTTCTTGTTTCCCAAAGGCAGGAGATAAGGAAATCCTGAGACTAGAATGACACATATGCCACTTATGTATTTCTGCATTTCTCCCATATCTGCACTTCAAGAACAAATCATAGCATTGCAATTGATTAAATTCATTGATACATCAGCAGATTCTTAAATTCCAGAGTTATTATAAATTTCAACTCTACAATCAAGATAATTAAGAGTGGCTCCCTCTTGGCTAAAAGTTCGTCAATAGACAGGTTCGAAATGTTCAGGAAAGTTTATTAGGGATGATTAAGAAATTTAAATAGAGATTTTCAACAGTACTATGCTTCCCTTTATCAGGCCCCAGAAGATCAGAGACATACCTGGATAGTCTACATTTCCCTTCTTTGGATGAAAACTCCCAACATCTTTGAGAGCCCTATTCTAGAGTAAGAGATAAAATGGATGATTCGTCAGAGTTCCAATTATAAGGCTCCAGGTGTGGATGGTCTCTGGGCAGAATTTTATAAATGACTCCAAGACTATATTATACAGTGTCTAGGTGCTATGTTTCAAGAATATATTCAGGTAGGTCATTTACTGGATTATCTTTAGCACATATTGTAGTACTTCCAAAGTCATGGAAAGATCATACTCTTCCAGGGTCCTCCCAGCTAATTTTATTGTTAAATTATAAAATGAAGCTTTTGGTGAAGATCTTGGCTAATAGACTGGCTAGGGTTTTCCCTCAGTAGCAGAGACACAGATAGGCTTTGTGCAAGATAGGTGAGTTGAGGAAAATCTCAGGAATATCTTAGCTTCTCTGGATGTAGTTCAATGTGATAAACTTTGACGCAAAAAAAAAAACAACTTTCAGGGAGATAAGAGTCAAGATGGCATCAGGAGCAGACGTGCACGCTGAGCCGCGCCACTAAGCTGGTCTAGAATAGACTAAACTCCGAACTTACCCATTTGTGCTGCTTGACCGTGTGATGGGAAAGAGGAAAGGATCCTCACAGTCTGTACCTCCAGCGACCCCAACTCTGAGTCAGTTAGTACAGACGACTTTGGAGGGCTTGGTTCGACATGCAACTCAGAGGACACAGCCAGCCTCAGGAGAAGCTCCATTATTAATGGAAGCTCTTAGCGTCAAAGGGACCTCGTTTAGCCCCGAATTGAGACAGGCATCCATCCAGCCCAGAGATACCAGTTCTGTGCTGCAGGCAGCACTATGTCCCAAGATGAGGAAACGGAAGTGCAGAGCCCTGGAGGAGCGGCTGGGAGACTCCGTAGGATCGAAGATCAGGCCGAGGATCTAGCAACTATCTCCAGAACTGGGACTGAAGAAAAAAAACCCCAGGAAAGAGAGAATATCTTTTGGAAGGTTAGAAAAACCAGCCTATGCCCCCCCCCAATCCTAAATTGAACTCTTCTTAAAAAAAAAAGTTTTAAAAAAAACCTCCACAGCTGCTCTTCCCAGAAAAAAAAAGCTAATATAAATAGAGAATGCAGATTGAGCAAGTCTGTAGCCTTATAGCTAGGCAAATGTAGATAGACCCCAAAAAACATCACTGCAAACCCCATCTCAAATTTTAAAGCCTCAGCAGATCTCCCAGGATATTCAAAATTTGACTCCTCCTTCTTGATGATAAAGCCTGAATGTAGACCTCCCAAACATGAAGAAATTGCTTCTCTCCCAGCAGGCCTGCAAAACATCCATGAGAGGGACGGGTGAGCACTGGATAGTGACTCGAATATAAGATGAGACCCCCATTTTTCTGGGCCCAAAAATCTCATCTTATATTTGAACTTATACAGTAATTTTTAAAAAGTTTATTTCTGTGTACCAAGTGTATACCGTGATATATTTTCTACACCACAAATCCACAAGAATTTCCAAGTGAAACAAAGTTTTAAGCCCTGCTTGTAATGTGGCTCTAGGCTAGAATATTATTGCTATATAACTACTAGTAGTACAAACTGCAAAGATCATTTCAGTTACAAAAAGAAATTCACTTAGTAAACACATTGCTTTGTGATATTATGCTCACCTGCTGAGTGGTATCTGCGGTGCTTTGTTTCATATACTCTTCTAGATCCTGCTTATCTTTCATTGTTTTTTCAAGCTGGTCATTAGCTTGCCTCAGCATGACCTGCAACTTTTTCACCTACAAGGATCATAAGAGAAAAATAAATTGCCTTCTTCAAAAGCATTTTTCACCAAATAAGAGTAAGTCTGCCTTAACCATTAGTCACACTAGGCAATCACTCAGGGCAGTAATTTCAAGAAAGCAATAAAGTGAAGTTGCTTACCTGTAAAGCACAGTTACTTACCATAACGGGTGTTATCCAGGGACAGCAGGCAGATATTCTCACACATGAGTGATGTAACTGACAGAGTCCTGGTATGGACCACTTTAAAAGTGTATCCCCACTTTACAACTTTTGAAAGTTTGTGATAGCCCGCACCGCACATGCGCGAGTGCCTTCCCGCCCAATAAAGGCGTGCGGTCCCTCAGTTCAGATAAGCCAGCTAAGAAGCCAACCAGGGAGGTGGGTGGGTTGTGAGACTATCTGCCTGCTGTCCCTGGATAACACCTGTTACAGTAAGTAACTGTGCTTTATCCCAGGACAAGCAGGCAGCATATTCTCACACATGGGTGACCTCCAAGTTAACCAGAATGAGATGGTGGGAGTGTTGTCTTCAAGAAAATAAATTTTGCAATACTGATTGGCTGAAACAGCCATCCCGTCTGGAGAAAGACTCCAGACAATAATGAGAGGTGAAGGTGTGAACCGAGGACCAGGTGGCAGCTTTACAGATGTCCTCAAATGCAGTGGATCTGAGGAAAGCTACAGAAGCAGCCATAGCTCGGACTTTGTGGGCTGTAACACAATTCTCCAGTTGTAATCCAGCCTGAGCATAAAAGAAGGATATACAGGCAGCCAACCAATTGGAAATTGTTCTCTTGGAAACAGAACGCCCCAACTTGTTAGGATCAAAAGAGAGGAAAAGTTGTGGAGATGTTCTATGTGGCTTTATCCTGTCGATGTAATAGGCCAAAGTACGCTTACAGTCCAGAGTGTGAAGAGCTCTTTCTCCTGCATGAGAATGAGGCTTAGGAAAACAAACTGGAAGTACAATTGACTGATTAAGATGAAACTCAGAGACAACTTGTTATGATGAAAAACTGTATAAGGTGGATCTGCTACTAACGCTTGAAGCTCACTGACTCCCCTTGCTGAAGTGAGTGAGATCAGAAAGACAACCTTCTAGGTGAGAAACTTGAGATGAGCTGTAGCCATTGGTTCAAATGGAGGCTTCATTAATCTGGAAAAAACGAGGCTTAAGAGGTGGTTTCACATTGAAAAGCCCCTTCATGTATCTGGAGACCAAAGAATGAGAAGTGAGAGATTTTTCTTGGACTGGTCGGTAAAAAGTTGTAATAGCACTGATGGACTCTAATAGATGTAGATTTGAGTCCAGAGTCAGAGAGATGAAGAAGATAGTCAAGCACTAGATCAACTGACAAGGAGGCTGGATCATGATGATGGAGAAGACACCAGGAAGAAAACCGCATCCACTTTTGTTGGTAACATTGTTGAGTGGCCAGTTTTCTTGAAGCATTTATAATGTCTCGGACTGACTGAGAGAGATGAAAATCAGATGCATTCAGCCAGAGAGAACCAAGCTGTCAGGTGTAAGGATGGCAGGTTGGGATGTAGAAGAGATCCTTGATTAGGCGTAAGCAGAGTAGGAAAAACTGGTAGAGGTATTTGCTCCCTGGTGCTGTTGAAGTAGAAGGGAGAACCAATGTTGCCTGGAGCAAAGAGAATCATGGTGGCCGACTCCTGCTTGAGTTTGAAAAGAGTTTTTCAAAATGAGAGGAGTGGGATGAAAGGCATAGAGAAACATCTGTGTCCAATCTAGGAGAAATGCATCCACCTCCAGATGGTGAGGTGCGTAAAGTGTGAAGCAAAATAGGGGCAGCTTGTGATTGTGGGGAGATGCAAACATATCCACTTGAGGAGTGCGAAGATGAAGCCTGGCCAGAGGTGTAACATGGACTGTGGAGGCCATGTGGCGTGCTGAGATGGTCTTTAAGAGAAGCACTCGCCGACACAGTTGCAGAAGAGTATGAATACGCTCTGGTGGTAGGAACGCCCTCATTTGAGTGGTATCTAGAATGGCCCCATGAACTACAGACTTTGGGATGGATGAAGTTTTGATTTGGGAAAATTGATTTTGAACCCTAAGGTTTGAAGAAACAAGATGGTGCGATTCATCGCCAGAGGAACAGTCTGAGATGAAAGATCCTTGATCAGCCAACTATCCAGATAAGGGAAGACTTGGAGACTGTGAGGCCTTAGGGCTGCCGCTTCCACCACTAGGCACTTCGTGAAGACCCTCGGAGAAGAAGCCAGGCCGAAGGGAAGCACCTTGTATTGGTAATGACGATGACTGAGTTGAAAACAAAGATATTATCCAGAAACCCGGTGAACTGGTATATGAGTGTAAGCTTCCTTGAGGTCTAGAGAGCATAGCCAGTCGTTCTGAGATAGGAGGGGATAGAGAGTTGCTAGGGATAGCATACAAAACTTTTCTCTTAATAGAAACTTATTGAGAGCTCCGAGATCTAGAATCAGACGCAGGCCCCCCATTTTCTTCGGCACGAGAAAATATCTGGAGTAAAAACCCTGAGATTGCTGGTTGACAGGAACTTCCTCGATGGCATTGAGTAGGAGAAGGGACTGAATTTCCTGAAGAAGAAGAGCAGTCTTCGGAGGGTTAGAAGCAGACTCTCTTAGAGGATGATTTGGAGGGAAAGAGTGGAAATGAAGAGAGTAACCCTCTCGAATGATTTGTAAGAACCAGAGATCAGTGGTGATGAGCTCCCAACGATGGATATAAGTCTGAAGATGCCCTCCAATGGGTAGAGGGAGAGGTAGAGGGTGAAATAGTGGAATGTTGGCTATGCTCTGCAGGAACACATCAAAAAGGCTGCGGGGCCTTTGGTTGAGAAGCAGGCTGGTTTTTCGGTTGACGTGTTTGCTGTTTTTGCTTTTTCGGTAGAGGATGAAAAGGAGCAGAAACCTTGGCAGAAAACCGGCGTTGATACGAAGAAGCAGGTTTGAAAGGTCTGGATGGAGGTGATTTTTTTTCTTTGTTTTAACCAAAGTATCGCAATGTGTTTTGTAGGCGGACAGCATTTGTGTGGCATTTTCCATGGAATCACCAAAGAGCCCATCACCCGGACAGGGAGCATTGGCGAGATGATCCTGATGGTTGATGTCAAGATCAGACACTCGTAGCCACACCAGCCTGCGCATAGCCATGGACATGGCAGCTGCTCTAGAGGTTAGCTCAAAGGTGTCATATGCAGAGCGAACCATATATTTCTGCAGTTGTAGAACAAAGAGGCTACAAGTTGTTGGAAACCATTGGCCTTACGAGCAGGAATATATTTTTGAAAAGGAGAAAACTGTTTGACCAAGTGTTTGAGGTAACAGGAAAAATGAAAATGATAGGTTCCTGATCTATTTGCCAGCATGGAATTTTGATAGAGCCGGTGCCCAAACTTATCCATCGTGCATCCCTCTTTACCGGGTGGAACAGAGGAATAGACACTGGCTGACGATGACTTTTTCAAAGTGAACTCCACCATGAGGGATTGATGTGGTAGCTGCTGTTTGTCAAATCCTGGGAGAGGTATCACTTTGTACAGAGACTCTAGCTTCTTTGGAGCAATTGGTATGGAGAGGGGAGTATCAAAGTTTTTATAAAAAGTCTCTCTCAGAATGCCATGCAACGGTAACTTCAGCATTTCCTGAGGAGGCTGATCATAATCAAGCGTTTCAAGAAATTCTTTGCTGTATTTGGAATCCACCTCCAAGGTAACAGAGATCTTTTCCCATCTGACGGATGAATTTTAAAAATGAGATCTTGTCAGTAGGGGAAGAAGCTCTGGTAGGGGAACGGCGAGGAGAGCCTGATGCCAAAGAACCCTCAGCTTTTATTGAAGATGGGGTTGCTGGACCTGAGTCTACCAATAAGTCCTGTAACACCGATGGGGATTGATGATGTGATTGGTGACGGTCCGGTGTCAAGGTGTAAGTTTACATTTACAGGACACCTTGCCAGACTCAGTTGGTGTTACATACTTCGATGTCGATGAAGAATGATGTCGAGATGAATGATGCCTCGATGTCCGCGTCATGGATCTTGAGGTATCCTGTCTAGTTAGCATGTGTTGGCATATGAAGGGTGCCAGTGGCCGCTGCAATGATATGCTCAGGCTGGACCTGCACCGGGAGAGTTGAAGTCAACACCGGGAGAAGGTGAGCTGGAGCCAACATTGGAAATGTTCTACGAGCTCCTCTCTAAGCAGGGCATCGATCTTCTGTTTTAGAATGAGCACCGGTACAAAAGGCTTAAGCTTTTTGGCCGGTACCGAATTTGCAGCAACAAGGTCCGGTGAAGAGGATGCCGATGTAGAGGCACTCACCAAGACTGGAGCCATGTGCTTACGGGACTTTTGCGAGGACGGCATGACTCAACTCGATGCAACTTTGACCTGCGTCCCGGAGGATGAAGGGGAAGGCTTCTCAGCCGGCTTACCTAACAGTATGGTGTACTCAGAGACTGGAATCTACGCCAAAGGTTCCACCGGTATTAAAGTCTTCGGTGTCATTTCAGTAGATGGTGCGGTTGGTGTCGGCGAGGATATCAGCTCCCCTTCCATACTGACACTGAAAAGCTTGTGCTGCTGTAAGAAACGGTTTTTAGGAGTCCATTTTTGTAAGGAGGATCAGCGCTTGCACGTTTTGGCATGGTGCCCAGGCCCCAAACATTGGAGACACCAGTTGTGAGGGTTAGTTATTGAAATAGCCCGAGCACAGCGACCGCACTTCTTAAATCCCGTCAGCGGCATGACATCGACGGGAAGACCGCCTCAACCAAATTAAAATTGATGGTTGAAGTAGAAAATAGGCCCCGCCGGGCCAAAACCCTTAGACAGTTAACTAAAACTATTTATTTATTTTTTATATTCTAGAAAAAAAGAAAGAATATGACTAAAAAGTCAGAAAAGCGAGAGAGCAGGAAGGCAAGAAAACGTTCAACGGCCATTGAAATGAGACTTCTTAGCTCTGTGGAAACCAAGAAACTGAGGGACCGCGCACCTATGTCGGACGGGAAGACACTCGCACATGCGCAGTGCGGGCTATCGCAAATTTTGTAAAAGTCTTAAAGTGGCGATGCACTTTTGAAGTGTCTGTACTGGGGCTCCGTTGGTGACGTCACCCATGTGTGAGAATATGCTGCCTGCTTGTCCTGGGATAACGTGTGTCAGTGCTTTCGTTTAGCTAGAGTAAGGTTTTTTGCTTACTGGGCAATATGTAGGGACTGCTGCCCTTCATGGCCTCTCTCCTTGCCATGTTAGTTTGTCTGTAGTTTTTATATATATATATCGCTATCTATATATCTCTGAGGGGACTGAGGAGGGTAAGTATGGTTGCATTTCCCTGCTGTCCATGGAGAGCCCATGTTACAGGTAAGCAACTTCTTTTTCTGGAGACAAGCAGGGAAAATGCAGGCACACTTGGTAAGTCCCTAGCTATGAGCTGTATGAATATGGGTGGTGGAAAACGTTAAGGAGCAAATAGGTTTCTTAGGACTGATTGTCCAAAATGAATGTCCTGTGATTAACTCTGGTCCAAGCAGTTATGTTTAGTAAAAGTGTGCACTGAAGACCAGGTTGATGCTTTGCCAATGTCCTGAATTGGTATGGATCAGAAGTTAGCTATTGAAGATGCCGATTAATGTAATCTGTGTGCATCAGTATCTACCATGTTTCCCCAAAAATAAGACAGTGTCTTTAGAATTGCAAGGTTGAGGCAGAATAGAAATCAGTAATGAAATGTAATTAATTTGGGGGCTTATTTTAGGGAATGTCTTATTTTTTTCATGTACAAGGATCATCTCTCCCTTCCTCTCCTCCACCCCAATTCTTCCTCTTTCCTTTCTTCTTCCATGTCCAGCATTTATCCTTCCATCTCACCCATTCCCCTGCGCAGCATCTTTCCATCCCTCCCTCCCATCCCCCCACAAAGCAGAACCCTGCTGACCCTCCCACCGTGAGACCAACATACCTCTGCTCCAAACAGCGGCGGCAGCAGCACTCTGAACAGGCTGCTTTGTGGCCTTCCCTGCGGCCTTTCCTCTTCCACATCACTGATGTCACTGGTGATGTGATCTGGGGGTGTTGTGGTGGAGCATATTTTTAGGGGGGTTCTGGAAGGAGAGACTGGGCATCTCTCCTGCTGGTGATCTTCAGAGGGGAGGGGTCTGGCAGGAGGGACTGGGCAACCCTCCTGCCGGTGATCTTTTTTGGGGGACAGCAGGAGGAATTGGGCACTCCTCCTGCGGCAGACATTCGGGGTGGGGGGATGGTGGCAGGAGGGAGTGAACATCCCTCCTGCTGGGGGAAGGCTCAGGGTGGTGGCAGAAGGAGGAATTGGGCTTTCCTCCTGCCATGAATATTTGGAGGGGGGGCTTCAGGGGGTTCCAGAAGGAGGGAGTGGCCATCCCTTCTGACGGCCATTTTTGCAGGGGGACGGGGTCCCTGCTGCAGTCTCTAAACTGATCATGGCAGGGAGATTCCCTTGCTGCGATCAGTTCAGCGGTCGCGCCTATTTGAATTGTAGGCCAGAATTTTGCTGGCCTACATTTCATGCACCTATCGCAGTCCTAGGGAGGCACGTAGGGCCACCTAAGGCCACTTTTGGACAAAACCACGCCCATGCTTAACTTTAGGTGAGCTTAACCAGCCCTATGTGCCTCCCTAGGGTCATGAAAGTGCCTACAGTGTAGGTGACCTGCCTCAGGGTATATTTTAAAGAACATGCGTCTCGACTGGTTGGTTAGACAGCGGTAGGATGCCTACTGCCACCTACAATCAGGACGTTGTTTATAGAATATATCCCTAAGTGCTTAGTGGTAGTGCAAATTGACCAATGTTTCTGCCAATTGTAGAGTTGGAGGTCCTAGAGGATTTGATGCACCAGATGTGCAATGAACTCTTTACAAGGTATTTGACAAGATTGCAGAATGGCTTGGAAGTCTTTCTTGTCTAGAGGTGTAGCATTGTAATTAAGGCTGAGAAGGGCATCTGAAAATCTTCTGTAGGAACTTATAGTATGACTAGAGCCCCGAGTCTTCTGCCTAAGCAAGCGGATCTTGCTCTGAAGAAGAACTTGATCAGGGTCAATGTATTGTTTACATCTGAAGATAGTTAAGATATATCTTGGTTTATATACTTTGTATTTAGAAATAGGCTTTATACAGTTCTCAGATAGAGGTCTTCTAAATTTTTTGTGGCTATTCAATATGCAGTCTCTAATATAGAGAATGGTATAATGCAGGCCTGCACAACTCAAAAATGATCTGGGACCGAAACAAAGTCGGAAAATGTAGCGAGGGTCGCAGATAGTGGCCACGGCTCAAGGCACCCAGAAGTGATCGGACGTTGCCGTGATGACATCACACACATGCACAAAGGTCTTCCAGACGGGCCCTGAGACGCTAGTAGGGGGTACCAGCAAGGAAGAGGGCAGGAGAGGAGAGTGTTTCTCAACTACTTCAAGCTAAGTACCCCCAACCACAAACCTCCCAAGCTCCACCCTAAACCCACCCAAGCTGTGCCCCAGATCCTGCCCCTTTACTAATTGTAATGCAATTTTTCCTTTCATTTTTCATATACACACAGCAGATATAAATTCTCAACACTGACACATTTCGATCACTAAATTGAAAATAAAATCAATTTTCCTACTTTTGTTGTCTGATTGTGCATCCAACATTTCTTTCACAATCCAGCCCCATCCCCAGGTCTCTATCTCTTTTCCCTCTGCTTACCCTCCCCAGATCCAGTGTCAGTTCTCCTTTTACCTACCACCACCTTTGTTCCAGGTCTCCCTCTCTCTCCCTCCTCTGTTATGATCTTCCATCTTTGTTCTTCCTCAGGGTCTCTCCCACTCTATCTGCACTTCCCATAGTCCAGCATCTGCCTCCTGACTTTCCTCTTTGGTCCTGTCTTTCTTCTGCTCCCCCATCCCCCTCGAGCACTCTGCTTCTTTCTCTCTTTTTCTTTTTCTTTTAGAAGCACGCTACTAGAACAGTTCAAGATTCTGGGAAGGAAGCTGAGGATGAGGGCCCAGAAGATAATGTTCTCAGAGATCCTACTAGTACCAAGGGCAGATGTAAAAAGGCAGGAGGAACTACAATCAATAAATGCGTGGATGAGAAGATGGTGCGAGGAAGAAGGATTCCACTTCGTGAGGAACTGGACGGCGTTTTGGGGCAAGAGCAAGCTCTACAGGAAAGATGGACTCCACCTGAGCGGGAACTAAACTCCTAGCAAACAACGTCAAGAGAGGAATAGACCTGGCTTTAAACTAAGAAGAAGGGGAAAGCCGACAATTCGGAAGACGGTATCCTGTGAAGATACTGAGGGGAAAAATGGCTGGGAAGAAACAATGGATAAATTGCAGGAATCGACTAACCCAGAAGAGGTTACAATGTTTACAGCAAAAGAAAAGAAATTAAGGACCGAAGCACAGGGAAAGGAAAGGAGGACAACAAAATATCAAGATCTAAATTGCATATATGCTAATGCAAGGAGCCTCAGAAACAAAATGGGGGAACTAGAAGCCGTGGTCGATGCAGAAGACATCGACATCATTGGAATCTCTGAAACATGGTGGAATGAGAAAAGCAAATGGGATACAGCACTGCCGGGATACAAGCTCTATCGCCAGGACAGGGCAGGACAAAAAGGAGGTGGAATAGCCCTGTACATAAAAGAAAGCATACAATCCACAAGAATGGACACAGCAGAGACGACCAACAAGCTGGAATCTCTATGGGTTAAAATACCGGGAAGGAAAGGGCCTGAAATAAAGATGGGCCTATATTATCGCCCACCCCGGGCAAACCGGAGATATCGATGAGGAAATGGAAGCCGAGATGAAGCGAGAATGCAAAAGTGGCAACACGGTTATTATGGGAGACTTCAACTACCCCGGGATAGACTGGAGGCTTGGAAGCTCGAAATGCGCTAGGGAGACAAAATTCCTGGAAGCCACACAAGATTGCTTCATGGAGCAGCTTGTTAGAGAACCGACGAGAGGAAATGCCACTCTGGATCTAATCCTAAATGGGTTAAGAGGACCTGCAAAGGACATTGAAGTAGTGGGGACGTTGGGAAACAGCGATCATAATATGATCAAGTTCAAGGTTGAGGTAGGAGTATCAAAAGGCAAGAGATCCATAACGACAACCTTTAACTTCAAGAAAGGAAACTACGAAGCAATGAGGGAATTGGTAAGGAAGAAACTTAGGAACACTTCCAAAACATGGCTAACGGTAAATCATGCCTGGTCCTTCTTCAGGGACATGGTGAACGAGGTGCAAAATCTGTATATCCCCAGATTCAGGAAGGGGTGCAAAAAGAATCGAACAAAAGACCCGACGTGGATAACCAAAACAGTGAAGGAAGCGATAGGCAATAAGAAAAATTCATTCAAGAAATGGAAAAAGGACAAATCTGAGGGGAACTGGAAAGAGCACAAGAAGTATCAAAAAGAATGTCACTGTGAGGTTCGGAAAGCTAAAAGAGAGTATGAAGAAAGGCTAGCCAGGGAAGCAAAAAATTTCAAACCGTTCTTCAGATATGTTAAAGGGAAGCAGCCAGCTAGAGAGGAAGTGGGACCGCTAGACGACGGAGACAGGAAGGGAGTGGTGAAGGAGAAGGTAGTGGCAGAAAGGCTTAACATGTTCTTCTCGTCTGTATTTACTAACGAAAACACGTCCAACATGCCGGAACCTGAGCAATTCTTCAACGGAAGTCAAGCAGAAAAATTAACATTCATAGAAGTGAGCATTGAGGACGTTCGCAGGCAGATAGAAAAACTAAAAACTGACAAATCCCCGGGTCCGGATGGCATACATCCAAGGGTTCTGAAGGAATTAAAGGAGGAGATAGCGGAACTACTGCAGCAAATTTGCAACTTATCCCTGAAAACAGGCAAGATCCCGGAGGATTGGAAGATAGCCAACGTTACGCCCATCTTTAAAAAGGGATCAAGAGGTGATCCGGGAAACTACAGGCCAGTGAGCCTGACTTCAGTTCCTGGGAAAATGGCAGAAGCACTGATAAAAGAAAGCATTGATCAACATTTTGAAAAGCACGAACTTCTGATAGCCAGCCAGCATGGTTTCTGCAAGGGACGATCGTGCCAAACAAATGTATTGCACTTCTTTGAAGGGATTAACAAACAGATGGACAAAGGAGACCCCATTGACATCATATATCTAGATTTCCAAAAAGCCTTTCACAAGGTGCCCCATGAACGCCTACTCCGGAAACTAAAGAACCATGGGGTGGAAGGAGACGTACATAGATGGATCAGAAACTGGTTGGAGGGTAGAAAACAAAGGGTAGGAGTGAAGGGCCACTACTCCGACTGGAAGAGGGTCACGAGTGGTGTCCCGCAGGGCTCGGTGCTCGGGCCGCTACTATTTAATATCTTCATAAATGATCTAGAAACAGGGACGAAGTGCGAGATAATAAAATTTGCGGACGACACTAAACTATTTAATGGAGCTCGGACTACAGAGGAATGTGAAGAATTGCAAAGGGACTTGAACAAACTAGAAGATTGGGCGACGAGATGGCAGATGAAGTTCAACGTTGAGAAATGTAAGGTATTACATGTGGGGAGCAGAAACTCGAGGTACAACTATACAATGGGAGGGATATTATTGAATCAGAGTACCCAGGAAAGGGACTTGGGGGTATAGGTGGACATGACAATGAAGCCGACGGCACAGTGTGCAGCGGCCGCTAAGAGAGCGAATAGAATGCTTGGTATAATCAAAAAGGGTATTACAGCCAGAACGAAAGAGGTTATCCTGCCGTTGTATCGGGCAATGGTGCGCCCGCATTTGGAGTACTGCGTCCAATATTGGTCGCCGTACCTTAAGAAGGATATGGCGTTAGTCGAGAGGGTTCAGAGGAGAGCGACGCGTCTGATAAAAGGGATGGAAAACCTGTCATATGCTGAGAGATTGGAGAAGCTGGGTCTCTTTTCCCTGGAGAAGAGGAGACTTAGAGGGGATATGATAGAGACTTATAAGATCATGAAGGGCATAGAGAGAGTAGAGAGGGACAGATTCTTCAAACTTTCGAATAATAAAAGAACAAGAGGGCACTCGGAAAAGTTGATAGGAGACAGATTCAAAACAAATACTAGGAAGTTCTTTTTTACCCAACGTGTTGTGGACACCTGGAATGCGCTTCCAGAGGACATGATTGGGCAGAGTACGGTACTGGGGTTCAAGAAAGGATTAGACAAATTCCTACTGGAAAAGAGGATAGAGGGGTATAGATAGATTACTGCACAGGTCCTGGACCTGCTGGGCCACCGCGTGAGCGGACTGCTGGGCACGATGGACCTAGGGTCTGACCCAGCAGAGGCATTTCTTATGTTCTCCTTCCTTCTTTCCTCCCTCCCTCCCTGGTCCAGAATCTTTCCACCTCTCTGTAGTCTCTCTCTCCTCCCTCTATACACCCCCAAGTCCAACATCTGCCCCCCCCCCTCTCTTCTGCATTCCCTTTATTTCAGATTTCTCACTCTCTCTATCTTCCTTCTGCTAACATTTTGAATCCTCCCACCTTTGATCCAGGTCTTTCTGTCTCTCTCACTCTCTTTGTTTTCCCCTCCCCAAGGCCTGGCATCTCTCTCTCCTTGGTTCAGGATGTTTCCCCTCTCTACCTCCTCTAGTCCAGCATCTGCCCTGTCTTTCCCTGTCTTCAAGTCTATTTTCCCGCCCCTCCTCAAGGTCCTTTTCTGTCTTTCTCTCCCCACCCACCCCTCTTCAAGGTCCTTTTCTGTCTCTCTCTCTCACCCCTGATGTCCAGATCCAGTGTCCCGCCGGGGCCCTCGCAACGGGCAGGGTCTTACCTCTGCTACTTCCCACACCCAGCAAGAGAGGTTATCATTAAGTTAATTACGATAGCCTGCAGAGTGAACCTAGCAAGCTGCCGTAGGCCTCTGAAGCATGTTCCCTCTGCCGCGGTCCCGCCCCTCCTGACATCAGGGGTAGGACCGCGGCAGAGGGAACTTGTGCGGAGACTGATGGCAGTCTGCTAGGTTCGCTCTGCAGGCTGTCAAAATTAGCTTGATGGTCCTCAAAAGCGGTGGCGGCGCTTTTAAAGGTGAGACTAGGAGGGAAAGCAGGAGCAGGACAGCAGAGTGAGAGCCATTTTGGGCCGCAGGCGGACGTATGTTGTGCAGAGCTGATATAATGGTTCATCAAGTCTTTTATTCTTTTGTTCTTACAATAATATTAGCAGTTCATCTGGATGCAAGAACAACATTATAATCTCATGTGTCTATAGTTTTAAAGAAAAATGTTTTTAACATTACAAAAGTTACATGCAATTTTTTTTCCTAATATTTGGATCATAATTGCCTTAATGTTGTGGGCGAAAAATTATTATTCATTTTCTATGTATTTTGGTTGCTTTATTATATTTCAGGAATTTCTTGTTTGTCTCCAATTTTTGGTGATGTAAATTTGGAAATTAATAAAGAATAAATTATATTAAAAAAAAGAAGTTATGTGCAATTTGAAATTATTTTTGAGACACAATTCAGACTGATTGTTCAGGCACTGGTACTTAGTACCCTTGACTACTGTAACTTGATATAATCTGGGATGTTCTCAATATTTACTTAAACAATTAAAACTACATAGAACACAGCTGTTTTGTTAATCTTTTCTTTAAAGAAATACAATTATGGAGCTGAACAGTATATACAATTACACTGGCTATCTTATTTGAGCTAGAATATTGTTTAAATTTGAATATGTACGTTTTAAAGTGTTGTATGGCTTGGCACCAACATATATGGTTGAGCGCTTTTGTTTTATGTCATCCAAGGGTATTTCGCAATATTAACTATTTTACATTTCCTTCAATTCGAAGTTGATCCTACTGAGAAATTGAAATACTGAACTACTGTACTCATGTTGATTCTTATTTAGCCTTTAGGCATTAGATCAAAACATATTTATTTCAAAAATGGCTTATATAATTGAAGTAGTTTTTATGCATGTTTTTAAACTCCTTTTTTAATTAGAGAACTGTAAATTCCATTCCATTCCATTTACGGACTTCTAATCCACCTTAATCTTTCAGTTCTAGGTGAATTACAATAAGAGGTATCTGGATATTTTCCAGAGAATTACATTACAAAGCTTATTATTAGACAGACATTGGATTAGCATTGCAAGACATATTTCCCAATGTTATATTGGTTTGTTTATTGTAAACTGCTTTGAACTTGTTGGCTGTAGCAGTTCATAAACAAAGAATTATTATTACAGTAGAATCCCAGTTAACTGGTATTCAACTAACCAGCACTCTCAACCAGCTGGGGGGGGGGGGAAAATAATTGTCTCCTGCACTCCTCAAACACCCTCCAAAAGTCGTGCTCCTGACCCAACCCCTGAAGAATCAGCAGCAACCACAAATCTCCCTCCCTCCAGCTCCTGAAGCATCCATGGCAGCTACAAATCTCCCTCCAGCCCCAGAAGCCAGCTGGTTCTGACAAACCCCCCTCCCTCCCTCACTTACCTGAAGCAGCAGAGCCGGTTCTGACAACCCTCCTCTCTCCCTCACTCACTTACCTGAAGCAGTAGCAGCAGCCGCCGGTGAGCAGAGGCAGCTCCTTAAACAGGCTGCTTTCAGCCAGCCCTAGTACGGCCTTTCATCTGCCACGTCACTTCCGATACAACAAAGGAAAGACCCTGCTAGGGCTGGCCAGAAGCAGCCTGTTTACTGCACTGCCTCTGCTCACCAACTGCCGCTACTGCTTGGGTAAGTGAGGGAGGGAGGGAGGCAGAGTTGTCAGGACTGGCTCTGCTTCTTGGGGGTAAAGGAGGGAGGAAGGGGGCCTGTCAGGACTGGCTGCCTGCTGCTTCGGGGCCTGGAGGGTTGTTGTCAGGACCAGTTGCCATGGATGCTGGACCGATAAGTGGGAGGGGGAGGAAGGGACATGGATACTGCTCCTGCAGGGTGAAGGGCAGGGGAGATGGATGGATGCTGGAACCAAAAGTGTGGGGGGGGGGGAAAGGAAGGGAGAGAAAGTGGCCCAAAAAGAAGGCAGAACAAATGCTGGACCTACAAGTGGGGGTGGGGGGTGATAGAGTGAAGTGAGAAAGGAAACAAAACTATTTTACAGTAACTCTCAAGCAACTAGAAAGTACAGTTATCTAGCATCCACCAATCCCCTTGGGTGTCAGATAACTGAGAGTCTACTGGGGGGGGGGGGTTGGTAAGCAGAAAAAAGACAGAGAGAGAGAGAGAGAGAGAAGCCTGGACCAAAGGTGGTGGAAGGTACAAAGGAGAACTGGCACTGGATCTGGGGAGAGTAAGCAGAGGGAAAAGAGATAGAGACCTGGACCCAAAGGGGATGGGGCTGGATTGTGAAAGAAATGTTGGATGCACAGTCAGAAGGAAGTCCAACCAGAAACTAATTAAATCACCAGATAACAAAGGTAGGAAAAATTATTTTATTTTCAATTTAGTGATCAAAATGTGTCAGTTTTGAGAATTTATATCTGCTGTATGTATATGAAAAATGTAAGGAAAAAATAGAATTACAATTAGTAGGGGAGGGGAGACAGAGTGCAGAGCCTGGCAAGGAGTGTGGGATTGGATGCAGAGCCTGTCAGGGAGTGAGGGGGACTGGGTGTAGAGCCTGGTATATGTTAGTACACAATTTGGTTTAGAATGGTTTTTTTCCTTGTTTTCCTACTCTAAATCTAGGGTGCATCTTATGGTCAGGTGTGTCTTATGAAGCGAAAAATACGGTAACTTATGGTATCAAAGAGAACTCACCTGGTCTCTGGTCTCAGCCTCCTGAATTTGAATTCCTTGAAGTTGCTTTTCATAATTGAAACACATATCACAGCGCCTACCCAGCTTGTTTCCTGCATTCTGTACCTAAATGACATCAAATCATTTAAAACAAGTACATATCTATTTAAGTGGTTGTTTTTTTTTAACACTTCCCATGAAGTGTTAAATTATACACTAGTAAATCTGTCCATCCATAACTCTACTAAACCCTGCCCACCGAGTCTATATTTGGGGTGATAGGTGGGTCCACTAGGTCATATTCAATATACTACTAAAAACATCCAAACATGAGGAAGCCAAATCATTAGCAATTGGTAATACAAAAAAAGAGCTTGAAAGTGCATGCAAATACATCTTTTTTAGTCCCTTAGATTTCAAATTGCATCTTGACCAAGAATTACCTTAAATCTTGCTCAAGGGCCAGCTCTTCCCACTCTGAAAGGCTCTTTAAGTGCAATTCCTTTTTATTTGATGAACAGACAATGAAATATTATCAAATAAAGAGATGGCTCAGTGGCTTGGATGCAAGTGCTATGCACTACTATGTGGACAGCCCAAGTTCAAGTTCAAATCAAGATTTCTGCTCCCAAGATTGGCCATAACAAGAGATGCTGTGGAGACAGCACTCACAACTTCCAATAGAGACATCAGGTTGTGGTCATTGCTGAGGAGTAATGTATAGATCAAAATCATAATCCAATAGTCTGACTGACAGTTAAATCCTAGCTATGGAGCTGGTCATTAAACTTGAAAGCAGGTGCATCAGATAAATTGTTGAGCAGGGAGTTCAGCATACCCTCCCTAACTACTGAAAATATATTAAAAAAGGTAAGAATCTAATCTCTTTTTCCAGTGCAATAGGGATGGTATGAAGAACCATAGGGATGTACCTAAGCAGTCCCCAAAGTCTAGATTATTATTTTTTTCCAAATCTTTATTCATTTTTACATCTCACAACAAGTGTACAATAATATAACGATTAACTTATACAGATCACTTGAAAATCTTTCCTATTATCATCATAAATAAGTAAATTTAAATCCCTCCCCCACCCTCCCCATCCATCCATAATATAATGGAAGCATATCATACATATATTATATTCAAAGATACTGAAACATCCAATAATATAACTATACATCCCCCCTTTCCATTCTTATAACATATTTTTATGGAAAAAAGGTGTGTAATCATCACAATATGCTGTCAATGGCCCCCAAATTTTTTAAAAATTACTATAGTTTCCTTTTTGTATGGCAATTATTCTTTCCATTTTATATACATGGCACAGCGAATTCCACCAGAAGGTGTAATTAAGTCCGGTATAATCTTTCCAATTGCTGGTGATATGTTGAATGGCAACTCCTGTCATTATTAATAAAAGTTTGTTATTATTTGCTGAAATTTGACTTTTTAATCTCATAGATGTTCCAAATAAAATTGTATATCTATCTGACCAATGTGTCTACTCATTTCATTTCCTTAGGGCTTCAGACATGCCAAACGTTGTTCGTTGATACTTTTCACGAAACAACCAAAACCTTTTTATATGGTTGGCTATGGCTGTGGCTTCTTCATTTGCCCATATAGTTTCTCATACCTTTATGAATATCATTTAAATAATTTTTAATAATTTTTACTTTTATAGAAAGTGCTTTGAGTGCTTTGCAATAAATATTTATAAAAGTAACTTAGCTTAGCTTAGTGCACTAAGCTAAGCTAAGTTACTTTTATAAATATTTATTGCAAAGCACTCAAAGCACTTTCTATAAAAGTAAAAATTATTAAAAATTATTTAAATGATATTCATAAAGGTATGAGAAACTATATGGGCAAATGAAGAAGCCACAGCCATAGCCAACCATATAAAAAGGTTTTGGTTGTTTCGTGAAAAGTATCAACGAACAACGTTTGGCATGTCTGAAGCCCTAAGGAAATGAAATGAGTAGACACATTGGTCAGATAGATATATATTTTTGATACTAGGCTAATGTGAACGAGGTGACTTAAATTGGTCCAAATAAAATTGTGTCATACGAAAGAGCTACATGGTTTTCTAATAAACAATTAATTTGAGACCAAATTGTTTTCCAAAAGGACAGAAAAATAGTAAATGGTCAAGAGTTCCTGCTTCTAGATTACAGTGCCAACATCTATTAGACTTAGAGCTATCTAACTTTTGTAATCTAACTGGGGTCCAAAATGCTCTATGTAACAAAAAGAACCAAATTTGTCTCATAGATGCAGACACTGTACATCTCATTCTCCAAGGCCAAATTTGTGGCCATTGAGATGCAGAAATTTGATGCTTAATCTCAATGCTCCAAATGTCTCTAAGACCAGTCTTTGGTTTTTTATTTTATTTATTTCTTATATACCGCTATACCATGAAGTTTACAATAAAGATACATTTGACAGTACATGGGGTAGAAACGGTTTACAATAAAGATACGTTTAGTCAGTACATGGGATGCAAGTGATTTACATTAAAGATTCATTTTGTCAGTACATGGGATACAAGTTCACATATCCAGATATCAATTTATACCACTGTGTGGCTTGGTGCCCCAAAAAATCCACCTGAAAGCACAAGAATTCTAGACTATACTGATTATTAAGAATTTTCCATTCAGGAAACCCTTCCTGAATAGCCTGCTTCAGCTGCAACCATTTAAAGCTTTGTGACTTGTTTAGACCATATTTATGTTGCAATTGTGAAAAATCAAGCAGTTTACCATTGGAAATAACATCATTTAAAGTTCGTATGCCTGCAATAATCCAGTGTTTCCAGACGATTTTATAACCGCCGATTTTAATCTTGGAGTTTAGCCAAATAGATTGATTTAATGATTTATGTATTGGATTAGGTGATAAAAACCCAAAGTCTAGATTAGAAGAGATGAGCTTGCATGTAGTAACAAGAACCTAAAAGCCGTATCCTCCTGTGCTGTTATGCTCACCTTGTAGAATTTGGTGAAAGTATGAAGGAGGACTAGGTGCTGATCTATAAATTTCCTCAGGAGTAAATGCTCTTGCTTCTGCCCAAGAGGAGGCCACTCCTCTTGTCGAGTGCACCTTCAATGAGATAGACGGCCTGTTTGTCACAACTGACATATGCAGAGGATATAGCTCTATGAATCCATCTAGAGATGGTGGCCTTGGAAGCAGGTCTGCCTCATCTCGCCTGATTGGTTAACATGAAAAGATGTTCTGAGAGACGAAACTCACTGGTCACCTCCAGGTAATGTAATATGATGCTCTTGATGCCTTATCTTTCTTCTTGGACACTGTAGGTTGAAATGCTGGCATGCTCTGAGATGAAATTCACTGGTCACCTCCAGGTAACGTAATATAATGCTCTTAATGCCTTATCTTTCTTCTTGGACCCTGTGGGTTGAAATGCTGGCAATCTAACCTCTTGGTAGACATGAAACACCAAAATTACCTTCAGTAGGAAGAAGAGAACCGTATGCAATGTCACTCCCATTTCCATGATCCTGAGGAATGGCTCTCTGAACGACAAGGCCTGCAATTCTTAAAACTCTCCTTGCAGAAGTAATTGCCATCAAGAAGACTGCTTTGACCAACAGATCCATGAGGGAGGCCTCCTGTAAGGGCTCATATGGAGCTCTGCTAAGTCACTCTAAAATTATATTAAGATTACAGGATGAAAACGGGTCTCGAATTAGGGGCTGTAGTCTCAGGGCACCCTTCAAGAACCTATGGGCCACAAGTGAAGCTCTCTTCGCTCAGCCTGGGAACATGAGAGCCTTGCTACTTGACCTCTAAGGGATGCCACTGCCAATCCCTTGTCAAGGCCCTCTTGGAGTAACGCCAGTAACTTTTCTCCTCTGCACCAGCACCGAAATGTCTCCAATGCCTTAGCATATGCTGAAACCATTGTTGGCATTTTGGCTCTAGTAGAGTAGCAATGACTATTTCCGAGCATCCTTTATGGACTAGTGCTGCACGCTCAAGAGCCATGCCGTTAAGACCAAAGCATCCCAGATCTTCTAGAGCAGTGGTCTCAAACTTGTGGCCCGACAAGTACTACTGTATTTTGCAGTGTCCTCCAGCTTCCCCCCTGGCCTCTCGCTCTTACCTTCAGATAATTATTGCAGCCTGCAGAGAGGATTGCCGGTGCTGTAGTGATCTTTGCAGGCTGTTGTCGTTCTCAGCAGTATGTTCCCTCTGCTGTGACTCTGCCCCTGAAGTCAGAAGAGGGGCGGGACTGCGGCAGAGGGAATGTGCTTCAGAGGTCGATGGCAGCTTGCAAGGAACATTACAGCACCGGCAATCCTCTCTTCAGGCTGTGGTAATTAGCTGAAACTAAGACCAGGAGGCCAGGGGGAAAGCTGGAGGATGCTGCAAAGAAGGGGGGGAGCATGCAGGCCTTTCGGGGGGGGGGGGGGGGGGAAGATTTATAAACTATAAAGAGTTTTACCACATGCAAAATTGTCATTTCTTTAATAAGACATTAACTATTTTTTTCTGAGGCCCTCCAAGTACCTACAAATCCAAAATGTGACCCTGCAAAGGGTTTGAGTTTGAGACCACTGTTCTAGAGCAACTGGCCCCTCCAAGAGCAAGTCTGGATGCACCTGGAGTCTGATACTTTGTTCCTTTTGTAGTCGTATGAGATCTACGTACCATAGGCACATGGACCAATCTGGTGCTACACTAACTACTGGTCCTATGTGATGTGCTATTTGGTGGATCACCTGGCCTATCATGGGCCAGGTTGAAAACACATACAGTAGCCTGGTCTCTGGCCATGATCGAACCAAGGCCCTGCACCTCTGGATTCGGATCTTCGGTTGAAGACTCAATTTGCCTTTTTGTTCTTTGCAGTCTCCTGGAACACTTTCAAGGACAACGACCACTCTCACAGGTCTAATGTCTGTCTGCTGATATAATCTGCTTGAACGTTGTCTACTATGCGCTGCAGAGATTGCCTGACAGTGTATTTCTGCCCAACAGAACAATGTTTTTGCTTCCTGTCTTATTGGAGTGTTTCTGGTGCCTCCCTGCTTGTTGATATAGACCACTGCAGTGGCAATGTCAGAGAAGACCGACTACTTTGCCCTTCATCAAAGACTGCAGGCGGTGCTGTGCTAGATAAACTGCTCACAGTTCCAGCCTGTTGATAGACTATGTCCGCTGTAATGGAGTCCATTGGTCTTGAACTGGGTGACTTATGCAATGAGACCCACAGATGAACAAACTGGCATCCATTGTTAAAGATGACCCATAAATCAATCCAGAGCGGGATATCCTTTGCTAGAGACCGTGGATGGAGCCACCAGCTTATGCTGCACTTGGCTGCTTCTGTCTAGGGTATCAGAACTTGCAGGGAGTCTCTCTGAGGCAACTAGTGAGACAACAAGGTGTCCTGGAGGGGGGCATCTCTGCCCTTGTCCAGGGCACCACCTCTATTGTGGTTGCCATTAGTCCAAGGACATGAAGGTAATGCCCTGCAGTAGACTCCAGCATGGTCAGGTCTGTAATCTGACCATGAAGCTTCTGTTTGTGCACTTCTGGAAGAAAGACATAGCCTTCTGCTGTGTTGAATAAGACCCCCATATATTCCAGGGACTGTCGGAACTAGGTGGCTCTTTCAAAAGTTCACAATCCATCCCAGACTCTGCAATATCTCCACAACTGATGCTACCGCTTTTTCTCCTTCTGCTCAGGATGATCTAATGAGCCAATCATCCAAGTATGGGTGCACCTGCCAATCCGCTCTAAGGAGACGAGTGGCCACCTCCACCATAACCTTAGTGAAAGTTTGGGGCACTGTTGTCAGCCAAAAGGGAACTGCTGAGAATTGATAGTGATTCTCCAACACATGGAATCTAAGGAATTTTGTGTTCTGGAAAGATGGGGATGTGAAGATAAACTTCAGTCAAATCTAGGGCGGTCAGAAATTCTCTTGGCTCCACCACTGACAGGCCAAACAGTCTCCATCTGGAACTGAGGAACTCTCAGGGCTGCATTGACATGTTTGAGATCCAGGATGGGCCTTCACTCCCCTGAGCCTTTCTTGGGCACGACAATGTATATGGAGTATCTGCAGGAGCCCGAGTCTTCTGGAGGTACTGGTTCTATGGCTTGAATATCTAGCAACCTTTGTAAAGTTGCCCAGACCCTTTTTGGCTTTTCTGGCTGGCCTGCCAACAAATCCATGAACTAGTTGGAAGAGTGCATGAACTCTATCTAGTAACCCTCTCTGATAATCTTCAGGACCCAGTGATCAGACGTTCTCTTTACCCAAGCCTCCAGATAGTCCAAGAGCCAACCTCCAAATTTCAGAAGAGCAACTTGAGGGCTGGAATCATTGTAGCTTTTTGGCTGGCTCTGTGTAGCGGGGACCTGAACCTTGGTTCCTCTGGTTCCCAGAGAATTTGTCTGGAACCTTGAAAGGCTCTCTAGGTAGAGGCCCCTGTGGAGTACTGGCAAGAGCGCCAAGACCCACAAACGGACCCCCCGACTCTGGTGTCTAGCTGCTCTGCTGTCTAGTAAAGATCATGGCCATAAGATCATCTACGCCCTTGCCAAACGGCATCTGTCCCCTGAACAGGAGCCTGCTAAGCGTCGCTTTACAAGTTGAATCACCCACCCATTGCCTGATCCAAAGCATACGATGGGTAGAGATTGAAAATGCTGAGACTTTCCCCATGACTCTGATTATATCATAGGAGTGCATCCATTACATAGTCTGTTCCCATAGAGAATAACATGGGATCCCCATCCCTGTAGTTAACTGCGGGAAACTATCCCTGTGTCATTCTTTAAGGAGAGAGGGAAGAATCAGAGTATGAATTGGCATACCTACTGACCCTTAAGCCTTGCATTGAAGAATACTGGTGTAGAAGGTTGAGATAAGACACTAAAGAATGACATGGGATGGTTTCCCACAGTTATCCGTGAGGACGGGGACAAATTCTGTCCCCATGGCATTCTCTACTGCCAACACAAACTGAGGCAGGGGCTCAGAGTCCATCAGGCTCTGATTTCATATCCAAGAATGACAGGCACATGTCCCAAAGGAAGCTACAACCTCAGCCTTAACCCCCTAAGGCTAGAGCAGACATGAGCAAACTATGGCCTGTGGGCCAAATCCGGCCCGCTTAGCTTTTTAACCCGACCCGCGGCGTCATAGTTTGCCCTTGTCTGCAGCGTAAGGCACAGTTTCTAAATGCACGGTACATGGTCCGCTCGTCCGTCTGCTCACTGCCGCCGCTCGCCCACTTTATTTACTTACAACCCTGCTGGTGCCACAACGAAGGGAAGGGCCAAGTGTGTACCCACAACCCTTCTCCCGACATCAATTCTAACGTTGGAGAGAAGGTCTGGGATTGGCTGGCCGGACCATCTCTCCTACATCAGAATTGATGTCAGGAGAAGGCTTGTGGGTACGCACCTGGCTCTTCCCCTTCGTTGCGGCACCAGTGGGGCTATAAGTAAATATAGTGGGTGAGCGGCGGCGAGCAGATGGACGGGCGGGAAGCCATCAGACGGACGGGTGCCGGACCGGGAGGGGGGAGGAGGAATCAGCAGCAGGTCGGCTTGGGGGGCAGGCAGACTTCGGCGTTGCTTTGGGGGATGGCGGGAAGTAATTAAATGCAGCTGGTGCAGGTCGGCTTCGGGGGGGAAGGAAGGGAGCAGTGGGGCACTAAGGACATAGGAAGGGGGCAGTGGGGACATAGGAAGGAGGCACTGGGGCACTAAGGACATAGGAAGGAGACACTGGGGGCATAGGAAGGAGGCACTGGGGCACCAAGGTCATAGGAGGGAGGCACAATGCACAAAAAGAAAATTTGTGGGAATTCAGCAGCTGGCAGCCATGGGAGTGCTGTTTCCTCCTGCAGCATCAGACCCCCCTCCACCCCCCTGTCACCCGGCCCATTATGGCCCACGGGTCAAAACGTTTGCCCACGCCTGGGCTAGAGCCTCAAACTGCTTCCTGAGGACCATATCCACTCTGTGTCCTGTGGATCCTTTAAAATCACGCCTTCCTCACATGGTAGGTTTGGTCAACTGGGCTACCAGGGAATCCACCTATGGCATAGCAAACATTTGCTGGAATTCCTGTTCCATGGGATACAATTTCGCCATGGTTTTAGCCACACTTAGGGAGCCTGTGAGGATCTCTCAGGGCTCTGTAACTAGGATCTTCACGTCCAGGTGGCACGGCAAATACGTGGGTTGAGCCTGGACCCCACTCAGAAGAGAATACTGGGAGGACGGGGTTTATCTTCAGTTCACAACGAGACTTGGTAATGATCTCCAGCAAAGTAGACTTAAAAATCTGGCGAACGGAAGATCCTCTCCTTGGTCTATGGCCAATAACGCCTCCTGGTCCTCTAGATGTGAGGCTGTTTCTCCCATCAGGGAAGTCTCACTTTGAGACAGTACAGAGATCAAGTCCAACCCCTTGTCCTCTGAGTCCCTGTCCGATAGACCATCACAGTCCAGAATAGCCTCTGCTTTCAGGACGAGGCCTGTGCGCTAGTCCACTCACCCATGGACCTGACCAGCAGATTTCTGCCTTGTGCTTAAGCCTGCCCGGGGCTTCAGAAGGTGTTTCATTCCCCCAACAGGCCTTCATCCGGCCCTAAAAGCCTGTGGAGGGGCTAGGCCCGAAGCTCTCACTCTTCCATCCTGTGGTACAAAGGCACTCTTCGGCTGCCCATCCAGTGTAAATAAGACATTTAAATATAAGTATTAGGGTGTGAGGACTTAATCCTTATCAGTTGTGAGGCAAAACTAGGTATTCTGAAGAAGTTTGAGAACTTAGGGGGGAGGGTAAAAAAATATCAGGAAATCTAAGATGGCCTCCATGGCAGTGTTTTGGCATGAAAAAATGGCTTAAAAAACATAAGAACATAAGAATTGCCGCTGCTGGGTTAGACCAGTGGTCCATTGTGCCCAGCAGTCCACTCACGTGGTGGCCCTTAGGTCAAAGACCAGTGCCCTATTTGAGTCTAGCCTTACCTGCGTATGTTCTGGTCCAGCAGAAACTTATCTAACCTTTTCTTGAATCCCTGAAGGGTGCTTTCCCCTATAACAGCCTCTGAAAGAGCTTTCCAGATTTCTACCACTCTCTGGATGAAGAAGAACTTCCTTACATTTGTACGGAATCTTTCCCCTTTTAACTTTAACGAGTGCCTTCTCGTTCTCTTCACCTTGGAGAGGGTGAACAATCTCTCTTTCTCTACTAAGTCAATTCCCTTCAATATCTTGAATGTTTCGATCATGTCCCCTCTCATTCTCCTCTTCTTAAGAGAGAAGAGGCCCAGTTTCTCTAGCCTTCAAGTCTGACCAAAAAATTTAAAACAAAGGATTTTAGAGGAGGGGGGACCAAAGAAACTGCAGAAATAGTCAAAACACAGTTTAAGATCTCACCCCCTCTTATTTTCCCCATAGGCTGTCACAGCCTATCCTCACAAACCTTGTGCTGGGGCCATGTGCTATAGCCTTTAAAGTGTAGCTGAATCTGGAGGGGTTCTCTGCCTTAAGCTGCCAATCAACTGCTACACCGAGATCTTCAGGCTGCCAGTCTGTTCAGAGTCTGACTGATCCTCTACTCCCTGGGATGCGACATTTGCAGAAAAGAGGGGGGAGACAAAACTGTAGCCAACACCCTCAGTGCCCCCAAAGGTCGCTAAGGATATCTAAGTCTGCACTCAAGCTCCTGACCAAGTCAAGGAAGCGAGCAAGTGCTGAGGGCTTGGAACCCTTAACTCCACAAATCTTCTGAAGGCTGGCTGCACAGGTCCCCAAAAGATATACCTGCCAGCTGCAGACTGAAGTCTTCTCCTTTCCAAGCAAGCACAGCAGTCCCTTAAGCTGCATAAAAATTGCGAACAAACTGAAATACCGCAAAACAATAAAGAAATAAACAGTAGATTAGAACGAGACCTTCATGCTCACCTGCTGAAGAACCGAAGGGAGCAGCAGAGACCATAGAGAAGGAGGAGGAGTTGAAAAGTTGTGATTGACATCTTCTGCAGTATGCTTACAAATACAGATGGACAACCCTATGGTTCAGCATACCATCCCTACTGCACTGGAAATGGTGTTACCATCCCAGTGCAGATCTCTAAATATTTCTTAATTCTATCAATGTGCATATGGTTTCTGAAAACAATTAAATGTTAACATGAATGTTATTCCCTGTTTTTTATTATCTACATGCCAGTACCTTATGAGATATCTAACCATTTCTTTGAAGAGTCAACAGACAAATTTTGAAATATACCTGAAATAAGAGGCCCAAGTACATAAGCAAAATCAGGTGTCTAAATTTTAGAGAGGAGAATTGTCTTTGTCTAATTTAAAAAGGTGAAGTTATTTTAGTTAGATCTAGAGGTAGGAGCACAGAGATCTTAGAGTTTTGAGTTCAATACTTTCTGAAACCCTACCCAGTTCATTTTCAAATTATAATTAACTTGATTAATGTTACAGATATGGGAGAAAGTTATAAGACTCTTAGGTCTCAAAGTAGAGTTCTTCCTTCTTTAAAACATTCAATGTACATTCAAACTGTGGTCAGAGGATATTGCTAAAACATCTAACATAGCTCAACAGAAAAGGGGTTTAGACAAGTTCCTGGAGGAAAGCCCATAAATTATTAGCTAGGCAGACTTTACAAAGCCACCACTTATCCCTTGGGTTAAGCAACAAGGAATGGAACTTAGGGATATGCTAGAGCACACATGTCAAACACAAGGCTCAGGGGCCAAATCCGGCCCTCCTGGCCGTTTTATGTGGCCCTCGGTGACTGTGTCGCATCTAAGTGCCTGACTGTGCAGCCCTGGTTCCAGTGGCGCTCCAAGTGTCTGAACGCACTGCCCCACTCCCAGAAGCGCTCCAAGCTCCTCATCATGTTGCCTCAGTACTCATTTGCAGGCAGAAGGACCCAGTCCCAGTGTAAAAGCTAGATTGGAGCAGGGCACTCCACAGAAGTGCCAGACCGCGGCACAGGTGCCTCAGGGTGAGGAAGGATCTATACTTCTACTAAGACTAACCCCCTCTTTTACTAAGGTGCGCTATGCTTTTAAGTGCATGCTAAACACAGGCTAAATGCTAACACGTGCATGTTATCCTATGGATGCCTTAGTAGTTAGCGCACGCTAAAACGCTTAGCGCACCTTAGTAAAAGGGGCCTAAATATCTTAATACAAAATTTGGCCCTCGACTTAGCCTGTGTGTTAGATTTCGGCCCCTTATGTGATTGAGTTTGACACCCCTGTGCCTGGTGCCTTAGAAACTCCTTAGCTTGGTGGACCTTTGATCTAGGTTATAAAAACACACAAACAATATGGTTTAAATGAAAAATGCCATAAAAAAAACAATTTACCTCTTTTTGAAGAAGGTTCCACTCTGTCTCACTAACCAAACGATAGCCAGTAGGGGGTACATATGCACATTCCATGCTCTGTGTGACACTGGACAGGAGAGATGCTGTCTCCTCTTGCTCTGGTGTCATTGCTTTGATTGCTTTTTCCTGATCTTTGGTTAGTATGAATCCACTGGGCATTTGCAGAGATCCAAGTGAGGCAGTATCAAAGTTCTCCATCATAGAATCTGCACTAACCAATGGCCCAAAATCTGATTCATCCAGGTTTCCAGCAGATTTTGTTTTGTTGTTGTAACCTAAAGTTTTACATTGCAATGATCCAGAGGTTCCCAAACTGTCAGTAGACTGTGTTCTCCGAAGTCCATCTTTAAACATATCATCCAGTTTATTGAATGAGTCTCCGTCATGCAAAAGGACATCTGAATCCAGAGAGTGAACCGAACCAGGAGTACTATTTAGGTGCACCTACAAAAAGACAAAAAAAAATCCACACAACACACCCTTTCCTTTTTTTCTGGAAGTATATTCTACTACATAGCAAAATGTTGATGGCAGACTTCTGATCTTCAGGTTGTATCAAAAAGAACCATGAAACCAAGATGATTTTTTGTTGTAGAATACAAATGTACCTTGAGTGCCTTGCAAAGTCTTCATACCCTTGTACATTTTTTCAGATTCTGCTGTCTAAAAAACACAATTCAAAAAGCATTAAAAAGTAGGAGTTTCACTGATTTATAAAATATATTCTACATTTTCAAAATAAAAGAACAATTATAGAAATATTCAAAAAGTAATTAAGAATAAGAAACCAAGTCTTCACACTCTTGTATCAATGTAATGGGAGCCCTTTTTTACAGCATTAACAGTCATGAATCAAAGTGTCTATCAGTTTTTGCCTATTCTTGGCAGAATAGCTCATGTTCCTTCAAGTTGGTTTTAAGTTGGTTTTAAGAAGGGTTTGGAAAATTTCCTGGAAGAAAGGCCCATAGTCTGTTATTGAGAAAAACATGGGACATGAAGCCACTGCTTGCCCCGGATTGGCAGTATGGAATGTTGCTACTCTTTGGGATTTGGCCAGATACTAATGACCTGGATTGGCCACCGTGAGAATGGGCTACTGGGCTTGATGGACCATTGGTCTGATCCAGTAAGGCTAGTCTTATGTTCTTAAGTTGTGTGGGACTGATCTGTAGATTGCAGTCTAATCTTACCACAGATTTTCTATTTGATTTAGGTATGGACTTTGACTGGCCACTTAACATTCTCTCTCTTCTTGCTGAGCTACTCCATTGTCGTCTTTGCTTTGTGGTTAGGATCACTATCCTACTAAAAGATGAAATCTTTTCACCTGTCTGAGCTCTGCATCAAATAGGGTTTCCTCTAGGATTTACTTGTACTTTGTACCACCCATCTTTCTTCAATCTTCACAAATCTCTATGTCCCTGTTGTAAAATGTACCTACAACATAATGCTGCCACCACAGTGCTTTACTGTAGGGATGATGTTATCAGGTGCTGTGTGGGGTTTTTATTAATGTCATAAATACAGCTTAGCATTGGAGCTAGAATAGTTTCTTTTAGTCTCATCAGACCACAAAACTTCTCCCTCATGCTCAATGTGTTCAAGTGTTTCTCTTCAGATGGCTTTCTTGCTGCAGCAGCATCTTTCCGATACAAACTATGGCTCCCTTTTATGAAGCTGTGTTAGGGTTTTTTATCACAAATTGCTGAAGTAAAAGCTCCGACGCTCATAGGAATTCTATGAGTGTCACAGCTTTTACTGCAACGGCATGCGATTAAAAAAAACCCCTAACACAGCTTCATAAAAGGGGACCCATGTTTGTGAAATAATCTTGAAATTGTTGAATAGCCAACATTTGTCCCAGTTCCAGTTGTTTTAAAATGATCTTAGGTCTTAGTTTCATTAAATAATAGCTAGTGATTCTGGAAGGACAGCCCAGCTAAGGCAGTACCAAACTTTCTACTTTACTGTAATGGACCTGAGGCTGCCCCAAGGATTATTCAAAACACATTGGATGTTTTTTATATCCTTTCCCCTAATCTGTGCTTCTGAATAAATTTTTTCCCATTGATTTTTTTTTTTCAGTAGCTTCATACTCAGCACATTTGAACCCTGCTTCAAATACATTTCATACGACTTGAATTGAGTCAGCTGCTATGGACACAAGTAAGCTCTATTTAACTAATAACAGATCTTATTAACATCGCTTTTGGAAATAGAGTTATTTTCAGCTCGCTATGACTAAGGGTGTGAAGACACAGGCAAGTGATTCATTTGTTTCTTATTCTTAATTACCTTTGGAATATAACTGATCTTTCATATTGAAAGCGTTTAAGTATGTTGTGTAGATCAGTCAAAACTCCTACTTTAGTGCATTTTGAACTGTATTTTTCAGAAGTTGAAGAAAACAAACAGAGGGTGTGAAAACTTTTACTATACTGCAGGTGGTTTCCAGTACTGTTCATTACAGACAATGCATCCCTCTCAAAATAAGCTTGTGCGCTAAGGGGTCCTTTTAATGAGCTGTAATACAAAGTGGCCTTAGTGCCTTAGTGCACACAGGTTTTCCCATACACTAAAGCCATTTTTACCACAGCAGTAAAATGGCCAATTTTCCATGTTTTCAATTAATAACCATAAATTAGTGTATGAACTCTTACAGACACCTATTTTTAGGTGGAGAAAGGTCACGCATTAATCCTGCAATACTCAGTAGAGCTATATTACCACACTAGTGTTTAAGCCCGTTACATAAACGGGTGCTAGAATATATGGCTGTCTGTCTTTCTTTCTTTATGTCTCTCTCCCTGCTCCTGTTTCTTTCTTCCTTTCTTTCTGTCTTTCTCCCTCCTGCAATTTTTTTCTCTCTCTCCCTGGCACCCTTTGCCTGTCTGTCTTTATTTCTGTGTCTCTCTGGTCCCCTGTCTGTCTTTATTTCTGTCTGTCTCTCTCCCTAGCCTCCTTTGTCTGTCTGTATTTCTTTCTGTGTCTCCCCCCCCCCCACTTTCCTTTGCAGAAGCAGCAGTGCTATTTCCCTTCCCCTCCAGATCCCTGTGAAGTAGTAGCAGCATTTCCCCCCACCCACCCCCCATTCCCTTCCCTCCCCCCCCCCCACTTTCCTTTGCAGAAGCAGCAGCGGTATTTCTCTTTCCCTCCAGGTCCTTGCTGAAGCAGTAGCAGCATTTTCCCCCACCCCCCATTCCCTTCTCTCCCCCCCACTTTATTTTGCAGAAGCAGCTGTGATATTTCCCTTCCCCTCCAGATCTCTGAGAAGTAGTAGCAGCATTTTCCCCCACCCACCCCCCATTCCCTTCTCTCCCCTACCACCACTTTCCTTTGCAGAAGCAGCAGCGGTTTTCCCTTCCCCTCCAGGTTCCTGCTGAGTAGTAGAAACATTTTCCCCCCACCCCCCATTCCCTTCTTACCTTGAGCTGCCTTGCTCCGTTCGGCCCCTCCCCCTTCCCTTCCCGTGTGCTGGCCTGCTGCGGCTGAAGGTTTTTTTCGGCGACTCCTCCTGTTAAAACTCCCCCCCCCCCCTCCCGCAACCGCTCCTGTTCAAAGCGGCCTGCTGAGGTTCGCGGCTGCTGTAACGAACCTCGCAGGCCGCTCTCCAACTCGGTAGCATGTTCCCTCTGACGCGATTGCGTCAGAGGGAACGTGCTACCATGTGGAGAGCGGCCTGCGAGGTTCGTTACAGCAGCCGCGAACCTCAGCAGGCCGCTTTGAACAGGAGCGGTAGCGGCTGTTGCAGGAGGATTGGGGGGGGGGGAATTCGTAAGCGGCGGCAGGACCATGAGGCGGGATTGAGTTTTTCGGCTTCCCCTATCTGGGGAAACCGCCGTGCCGAACTGAGCTGCGCATGGGGCCGTAGTAAGCGCGGGGCATGCTGCAGTCTTGGCGGCCACGGACATACGGATCATGGAAGCACGCTGATAAGACTGCGCATGCGCCGCCTACGGTTTTATTATATAGATGCTAAATGATCAGAATAGAAATGCCTACTTTATCGCACATTAGTAAAAAGGACCTTTAAGTCTGCTCTGATCTATATAAACCAAATTTTTGCCATCTAGGCACATAATCAGAGGACCACAGAACCCCTCCAACAACAAAGCTTTAACAGTTTGAAGGGATCTTTTGTCAAGCTGCAATAAACTACTAACTCATGTTTACTATGGGGCATGCCGAGGCATACTGCAGTATTCTTGACATGTATGCATGCCTACTGGCACACTAAAAAATACAATTTTATTTTTTTTGTCGAGGCGGCATGTCTAGGGTCAGAAAGTGAACCCTTACTGCCTACAACATACCGAGTGTATCTGTGTCTCCACCAAGGCAGAGCTGGTTCAGGAAACCCATGCTGCTCTAAGGCACTAAAAAGCCTCTAAGTGGTAAAAAAAAAAAAAAAAATACTGAAAATAAAACACTGAAGAACAGAACACAGAAAAAAAATTGACACTTTTCAACTCTCATGTAGAACAGTGGTCTCAAACTCGCGGACCGCCAGGTACTATTTTGAGGTCCTCGGTATGTTTCTCATAATCACAAAAGTAAAATAAAACAGGTTCTTGATCATATGTCTCTTTAGCTATAAACGACAATATTATTATTAAGACTTAGCCAAAAGGAAAGATTTATAAACTATAAAGAGTTTTACTGCATGCAAAATTGCCATTTCTTTAATAAGACATTAACTATTTTTTCTGAGGCCCTTCAAGTACCTATAAATCCAAAATGTGGCCCTGCAAAGGGTTTGAGTTTGAGACCACTGATGTAGAAGGATGAACTGGGCAGTACAAAGCAGTGCAGAGGAGGTGGTGCTGAAAAATTTAAATTGATACCTACTAGTCAAGACTCATATGCTTTTTGTGCTAGAAATTTTATTAATGAATGGCCATTAAATCAGAAACTTGATCACTTTTTGCTACAGCTTTGTAAAAGGGCCCTGGGAATTTTATTGAATGGAAACGGTAAATCCATCTTTTTTGGCAGCTAAAGAAATTTTAGTTCTAAAAAATAAGAAATCATGGATTCCACTGTACCTATATGAGAAGTATGTCTAACAGGAATAGTTTGTTAATGAGAATAATCAGAATGAAAGTTTTTGGTCATTATTTCCTGAGAACTAGAACTAAAAATGCCATATTTTTCATAACGAAAATTGGATAAGAATAAAAAAATTAACACCGCTGAGCGTCCTACAGATGCCTGACAACCAGTGCTCAAACCCCTGCTAAGCAGTAGGTGAGAAACGGTAACCAGGGATGGCCCCAAGTTCCAAAAACATTTCCGCAGGCTGGCTAATAGGTGCCACAAGGGATTGGCCTTTCAGCTGCAGACCTCAGTATGCTTCTTCTTCATGCAGGCAGAGCTGACCCTGAAAGTGGAAAGCTCTGAGCACCAAAACTGCAGAAAAAAAAGATGAAAAAGACCAACTAAAAAAAATAAAAATTCAGAGCAGAACAGAAACACTCCTTCAGACTTGCATGAAGAAGTGAAAAACTATAGGTGGCAGTAGAGCTCTCTGTAAAATAGGAGGGTTATAGAAAAAATCCAGAGTGGATTCCTTCTGTAAAGGCTCATGGTCATGGGGAGATTACTCGCTTATCCAGAATGACACACTTATTGCACTGGAATTAATAATTTCCATTAACAAAAATTTTCTTAATGTGGAACAAAAATTATAAGCGATATAAGCTGTGTTTTCCATTTCTTCTACCTGTGCTGGTGCACTCAGTGGCAACTGGCACGGATCCCAAGCCCTACCAGCTGAGTATGATACTGGAAACACTGCTCTTCTTCTCTGCAGTCTCCTGCATCTCCCAAAAATTGCTGATGCTGGCAACCACATGTTCAACGTGCATTACCTGGATTACGAGGAAAGACTTAAGAGACTGGGGTTGTTCTCCCTTGAGAAGAGGAGACTGTGAGGGGATATGATCGAGACATTCAAAATACTGAAAGGAATCGACAAAATAGAGCAGGAAAAAACGTTATTTACAATGTCCAATGTGGCACGGACAAGAGGACATGGGCTGAAGCTATGGGGGGACAAGTTCAAGACAAATATCAGGAAGTTCTGCTTCACGCAACTAGTGGTGGACACCTGGAATGCTCTCCCAGAAGAGGTAATTGCGGAATCCACCATTCTAGGATTTAAGGGTAAGTTAGATGTACATCTCCTTATGAGTGGCATGAAGGCTAGATGCACTTCTCTTTACGAGAAGCTTGGAGCGATATGGGGACCAAAACTATGCCAGGGTACACCTGGCGGGGCCTCCGCGTGTGCGGATCGCCGAACTTGATGGACCTAGAGTCTGTTCCGGAGATGGCGCTTCTTATGTTCTTATGCGTAAAAACCCTGACCTCTGCCAACACTTGTACTTGCTTTGTTTTTGCACATGTGCTGAAAACTGAACATATGGTTTCTGGTGTTGACAGTCTAAGGGAGATGCAGCAGACTGCAGACTGTGAAATGTAGTGCTTTCAGTGACATTCACAGCTGGCAGGGCCTGTATACAATTAGGGATTCTTTTCCAAAACTTAAGTGGGAAAGTAGGTGGTTGAAATGCTAAAAATATTTTGATTCTGCCATCTATGTTTCGGAGATCGCTGGATTATAGGAAAGGACAAGCAGTGCTTTAGTTCCCGAAGGGGGACTTTCGTCCGAAACGGAATCCAGAACATAAAACAGCACACAGAGTTATGGAGATATAGGGCTCCTTTTACTAAGGTGCGCTAGCGTTTTTAACGCACACAGGAAATTACCGCGCGCTACGCTTCTAGAACTAACGCCAGCTCAATGCTGGTGTTAAGGTCTAGCGCGCGCTGCAATGTAGCTGCGCTATTCTGCACGTTAAAGCCCTAGCATAGCTTAGTAAAAGGAGCCCCTAGTATCTAGGACATTGCTGAGATAAGTACTATACTTTAATTTAAACATTTTCCAGCTGATTTTGATGACTTTTGTCAGTGGATATAACTGAAAACAGCATGATTATTTGACATTTATCGCTGAATGACTATGTTAATTGTGGGACTGTAGCGGTTGAAAAACTATAGTAGATTTTTACCTTGTTTGAGTTTAAATATAATTTTTGACACTTTCACATTTGGGAGTGCTACAATATTTTTCACTTATAGAGAGGTCCTGGGATGTTTCACAAGTAAATATCCCGTTGAGTTTACTGTCAGCTCCAGTTCAGGGGCACTACCCCCATACGTGAGCTGTGAATACTGAGAACTCTAATTTCACAAATATTTTTAGCATTTCAGCCATCTACGTTCCCACTTAAGTTTGGGGAAGGAATCCCTAATTGTATACATTTTTAAAATTCTTTCTCTCTGGGTTCATTTGTATAAAATAAAGCTAGTACAGCTGAGCACAGCAAAGAGAGAACCCATGCTTCTGTTGAACGTGTACCGTACCTCAGCCCTGAGTGTGTGGGTCCCAACCCACTTGGGCTCTCCGTGACTATGCCACTGCAATCAGTTGAGATGAAGAGCTTGAGAAGATCATCCCTTGCCCACCAGGGCCCACTTATGCTACTGGCTACACCACCCACTACAATCTGTTGAGCTGAAGATCAGTGTTTTTTTCCCTGTACCCTTTGGGTGTGGTACAGCTGGTCTGTCTTGAGAAGATCCCTGTCCAACCAGGGACCACATATAGAAACACTAGTCATGTCACCCACTGTAATTTGCTAAGCTGAAGTATCCAGATCACAACAGGTAAGTTATTTTCAAGTATACAAAAAAGCCAGCCAAGACGACTACCTGTCAATAATTAAGAAACCTGCCAAACATATTTAAACTCTGATATTCTGAAGCTGTTCTAAATGGGGTTTTCCTTAATTGCTGGCTTTTGTCCGTTGCCTGGAAATGAGAGCATTTCTGAAACTAAATACTAAAAAAATAGTTATAGTGCATCTGTGCTATCGGTTTGGTTTTACACTATGCATGTGATATTCTGAGGGCTGTTCTTGACATGTTTGTAATTATGTCTGTTTTGCTAACAATAAAAAAGAACTGAATAAAAACTAAACATTTTGGGGAACAGGACTGAATAAAAATTAAAATTACATGTTTTGTACATGAATAAAAACTAGAACTAAAATTTTCTTTTGAACTAAAATATATTTGATGTCTAATCTATCTATACAACTTGCAGCCATAAAACAACACCCCACCTCCCCGTGTACAAGTTACAATATAAACAAAATGCTGTTAAGTGTGTATATTTCTGATACATATTTATTTTATTACTAGGTTTCAAATTATAATTTCCAAGTTTACCCTCATTGACTGTATTTATACTTATATTTTGCCATTTTACTATTGTTTTGTACCTGCTGAATACCGCCTTGGATGAATCTATAATAATAAAAGGCTAAGCGCGCATGCGGTGTTGAAAGATCGTGATTCCTGGCGCTGTGAGGTGTGCTTCTGTGCCAGTCCTCACGGCGCCTGAGCTAGCTGCAGGCGCGTGCGGTGGCTGGAGGCGTGTGAGTGTGCAGCTCTTTCAACGGTGCCTGGTGACGACCGCCTTAGAGTCGAGCCTACGGCTGCTGACCCCGCGGTACCGCACCTGGCTGCTGGCTGAGGTGGCGGCGCAGGGCACTGTCCAAGCTGCTGGTCCGGGGAAGAGGAAGGTTGGTTGTTGTGCGCTGTGTTTTTGCCCCCCCCCCCCCCCCCGGCTGATGAGGAGTCATAAAAGGTTCTGGGTTTCAGCTGCCAGTACAGCTAACTCTTTCCTTTAAAGTATAAAAGCTTGGAAAGGGTAAGGGAGTCAGCCAGAAACAAACATGCTGCTGCGCAGAGAAGTGGGGTGGGGGGGAGGGGAGGGAAATGCTGCTGCTGCACAGGGAACTTGGGGTGAGGGAGAGGGAAAGGGGGCCAGGGAAAAAACTTGCCTTGCTTTAGGGGGGGAGGGGTGTGCTGGGGGCAGGGAGCAATCTTGGTTTGCTTTGGGGGGGGGAGACAGAAGGGGGCCATGGAGAAAGACAGACAAACAAAGGGGGCCAGGGAGAGAGACAGACAGACAAAGGGAGCCAGGGAGAGCCACAGACAGAACGAATGACAGACAGACAGCATCCAAGGAGAGAGAGACAAAGAAAACAAAACAGACAGACAGACATCTGCTCTAGCACCCGTTAATGTAACGGGCTTAAAGACTAGTCTCTTCATAAAAGGTTAATAGATCCCAACAACTAAATAAGTTTACCTACCTCTGCATCAGGGAAACTTGACAGAGATTCTTCATGGGCTGAAAGAGCAACTCCCAATTCATCTTCTGTTCCTATTTGTTTATGATCTTTTCTTTTTCTAAGTCTTTGCTGTTCTTCTTCTTCCTGCACATATAGAAGCGAGAAACATTCATTCGAACCACTGTGTTATCACTTATGAAATATTCTCTGTGAACTCCAAGAACCAAAATATTGATTCTGACTTGGAAAAGTAAAATAAAAATACAATGAATAATATAACCAGAAAGACACTAGTAGACAAATGCAGGAAAAGAGAGGGATGGGAGTGAAAAAGCTCTGCCAAAGGAACAAGGATTAAAGACAGGAAAAATTAGAGATTATTGGTTCAGAGGAAGTGCTAAAGTTTTGGGGGCTCTCTGATTGAAGGGAGCCTCTATAGTTAAAACAGGAGGTCAAATTTAGAGGGTAGTTTTATTTTTGCTATAACACATTACTTCTGGTTTAAAATTTTTAATGCAAAGTTTTGGCTCACAAATGCTAACCAAGCAGAATCTTCTGCCCAAAAAATGATAAAAACTAATTTGTCCACACACCATAGCTGTAAAACTGTCTTTGCCCTTTCAAAGCAATCCACAATAGGAGGTTTGCGCCAAAAGACGTATGAAGAGAGACTGGAAGCCCTGAATATGTATACCCTAGAAGAAAGGAGGGACAGGGAAGATATGATTCAGATGTTCAAATACTTGAAAGGTATTAATGCAGAACAAATTATTTTCCAGAGAAAGGAAAAAGGTAAAACCAGAGGGCATAATTTGAGGCTGAGGGGTGGTAGACTCAAGAGCAATATAAGAAAATTCTACTTTATAGAGAGGGTGGTGGATGACTGGAATGTGCTCCTGAGAGAGATGGTGAAACGGAAAATGGCGACAGAGTTCAAAGAAGCATGGGATGAACACAGAGGATCTAGAATCAGAAAATAATAGTAAATATTGAAGAACTAAGGCCAGTACTGAGCAGACTTGCACGATATGTGTCTATATATGGCCTTTTGGTTGAGGATGGGCTGGGGAGGGTTTCAATGGCTGGGAGGGTGTAGATGAGCTGAAGTGAGCTTTGACAGAGACTTCAGTAGTTGGAATCCAAGCACAGTACCGGGTAGAGCTTTGGATTCTTGCCCAGAAATAGCTAAGAAGAAGAAAAAACATTTAAATTGAATCAGGTTGGGCAGACTGGATGGACCATTCGGGTCTTTATCTGCCATCATTTACTATGTTAGGACTCTGCTGACTGTACTAAACAAAATAATACCACTTCTGACATTTCTATACCACAATTACCAAGTATTTGGTTCTTCCTAGATTAACAATCATGTTACATTCATCAAGCTTGTAAGTAATAAAAAAAGTTAAGTATTATAAAATCTCAAAAATAAGGCTTTTAGCTGGCAACAAAACATTACATGCCGCATTGCACATGGAACAAAGATCCTCCTTGGACAGGCATCCACCGCAAATCTGGCATGAATCTAAAGGATCTCCACCTGAGGAGTCCATCTATGCCCTCTTTAATCAAAACCAAGTGATTTTAAGGCAGATAGAGGCTTTTAAAATCAAATCAGGAAATCCAAGATGGTCGAAGCAATAGCAATTTTATTGGAAGCATAAATGAAACACAAAAAATTCAGGGAAAGTGTTTATGGAGATGGGGGACCCTGTCCCTAGCCTCGGAAACATATAAAATTAGCTTGGAAGCCCCTCCCCCCAACAAATTTTTCCATAGGTTGTAACAGCCTTACTGTGCTATGCTGAATACCAGGAGCTGCTCATAGAGAACCTCTAGTCAGAGGTATGAGAAGATTTCTGCTTCAGACAAGCCTGACAAAGGAAAACCAGCTTGTTTCTTTGGACTGCCATCTGGTTTCTCCATGGGACATGGCCCTCAGACCACAACCATGGAAGCCACACAGCCTGCAATCAAGCCCACCGCGGTCAAAACCTGGGGCAAGCCTGCTCCCAAGGTAATGGGTCCCTGAGCCTCCGTCCGGACTGTTAAAGCAGGTCAACCACACTGGAATCGTGCAAAGCATTTCCTGCGGGCTACAGACCTCTGCCTGAGAGAATGTATCTTCTCGCAGCCAGAGATGTCTTGGGGGGAACTGAGAGCCTCTGCAGCACCAAAAAACCTCACTTAATGGAGAAAAACCCAAAAAATAAAGAAATAAATGCAAGTAGAAGGAACAGAGAAGATCCTACAACTTTCCCGTAGAGTAAGATTAAGAAAATCCAGCCCAGCCCAGAATAAGAGGAGGAGCAGAAAATAAGTAAATTAGACTCTCTACAGACTTTGCGGTAAAAGAGGGTAAATACCCGTTGGTCAAGACTGATATTCCTGTTGCACTAGAATGTAAGTTAATCAAAAGGTGTTACAACAGGAAGAATTGTTTCACCTGGTCTTTCTTCTTCAGCTCTTCCACTTGACGGAGCTGTTCTGAGGTCAGGACAATTTCCATGCGCTGCATGTCCCTCATCATTAGGCGCTGGGACTCTAGAAACTGGTCATTGGCCTTCTGCCAGGTATGTTTTAGTTGGTTGTGCTGCTGTCGCTCCTGCTCCAAGAGATGGCAAACTAACCATAAACATAGGAAAAAAAGAGCTTACATATCACCCAACTTGAAAGCTTGTATGCTAACAAATGGTATTTACTACTTAAAAATATGTTGTTATATCGTGGTCACTGAAGGGCATTTCATCTGAAATGTTATTACATAAACAGCAAGGAGGAGAAAAAAGTCTCAAACTTAACGTAATAGCATTACTGAACATATCATTTCTAGCTGCTTTCAGTCATATTATAAGCATTAAAAAACTCCACCTTAAATCAAAAAGGATTTCAAAAATGAAAATAAGCCATTCAGGTGCACATAAAAGGACTTATCTTAAATATGGGATTCTAACCAGAAATCTGTCTTCCAACATAGGTCTCTTTCACAATTACAGTTCCAAACACCTTCCCGACAAGGAACCTTGTTTTGCCAAAAGCCATGGCTGCTTCATAGGATAATCCAAGTCATCTCTTCGTGCACAGGTCCACATCCAATGGCGGCAAGGAACATTAGAACACCGATCTTCACCAGCTTAGATGCTTTCTACACTTCCTGTTTCCCTATGTCACATCCTTACCCTGCACAATTCAAAGTAGGGAAACACCACAAAGGGATAATTTTTAAAAAAATAGAATATTCCCCCCAAATTTTTAAAATGGGGTATTAAAAAAAAAATGTGTAGAAAGCATTTAAGCTGGTGAAGATCGATGTTCTAATGTTCCTTGCCATCACTGGATGTGGACCTGTGCACGAAGAGATGACTTGAATTATCCTATGAAGCAGCCAAGGCTTTTGGCAAAACAAGGTTCCTCGTCGGGAAGGTGTTTGGGACTGTAATTGTGAATGAGACCTATTGCTAGAAGACAACAGGACTAAAAAAAAATTTAAGAACAGAAAATCCCTGGTTGTAAAATATATCAACATAAACATTTACTACTCTTCATGATATCCACAAGTGGCATGCTAGGAAAATAACTTTTAAATCTTTATTCATTTGTGCTACAATCACCTTCATATCTGTGGTAAAATAACATATACTCTATACACCTTCTCAAGCATCTGAGTGTTTTCAATTTTTTTGTAGGGAGTATACTCTTTGTGTGATATAACTTTTTGCATATCAAAATCTTTTTATATTTATTGGGAGCTTCTATACCACTACTAATGACTGGGGAGTCAATTCAGAGCGGTTTACAAGGACATCTGTAATGGATTTTAAAATATAGAACTGGATGGATTTCCCTGTGATTGTTGTCGGTCTCCTAGCTGCTTGGCTAGGGTACAATGATTGCATGTGCATTATTACACTATCATATGTGTGTGCTATGTTCAAGTATGCTATATTTACACCCTCTTTAATAAGTTAACCGTTTCAACTAAGTAAACTATAATTACATGAATCCTAATTGTTCTAGCAATGTGTACCATATTTGCTCTATTTACATGCCTCCTAGATAATTCTAGTTGCTCTCCCACCAGGATGTTTGAAAAAATACCCACTTGGGCAGAAAAATTGAATCTAAAAATCGATTCAATAGGCTGAATCAAATCGAAATTTTTTTTCCTGAATTGGGCAGCACTAATTTTTACACCTTTATTTTGAGGCAGGTATAAATTCTGTGCATAGGCATTGTGTGCTAAATGGCAACATAAACACTTTTTCTGGATTTACCTAGGGGTTGTGCTATAAAATTTTGCCCCCCCACCCCCCAGCAACATCACTATCTTGAACCGTCCTTTATTTAGCTATTACCAGGCGTATACAGGGGTAAAGAAAAAACTACGTGCATAACATTGCATTTACATTTATTTTTACATCTTTATATTATTACATATGATTATTGCATTCTAAAACCAGTCTCAACATTACACAGCAGCAAAAACTGCAAGGGCTATCTTTATCCCCTTATAACCTTTAGGATTTTTCAAAGAAACTACTACCTAGGAAGTTCCCATGTGAAAATGGAGAAATTAGGTTCTTACCTGCTAATTTACTTTTAGCTTCTCCTGACCAGTATAGGATCTTACAAGCGGGTATATATCTCATCATGACCAGCAGGTAGAGACGGAGACAAAACTTTGGAACTCTACATATCATGTGACCCCTCCCTAATTACCTCAGTCTGCCAAATAGCCAACCAGAACTAAGAACTATATATAGAAAACAAACAAGACTCCGAACAGGAGTATGAACAAATAAAAACAGGAATGCTGTTGGAAAATGCAAAGGAACAAATGAAAATAGCAAAGGTCCACACAGCTCACCAGCTATGCCAGCCAAGCCACAGCCGCTGTTCTTAATCTCCCCGGCCCTAGAAAAATACTAGAAACTGACCGAAAAATGAAAATCTGCACACAAGAACACAACAATAGACAGGGTGGGGGTCCTATGCCGGTCTGGAGAAGCTAAAAGAAAGTAAATTAGCAGGCGAGAACCTAATTTTTCCTTCTTTAGCATTCTCTAGACCGGTATAGGATCTTACAAGCGGGACGTACCAAAGCAGTCCCCATCGTGGGTGGGACCCCCCAAAGGGCCGACACCAGAACACACGCACCGAACACCGCGTCTGAACGTCCATACGGTAGTGTCTGACAAAGGAATGCAAGGAAGACCAAACCGCAGCCTTACAAATGTCCACTGGAGACACTAGCGAAGACTCAGCCCAAGAAGCTGTTTAACCGTGAGTAGAATGAGCATTGAGAAATTCCGGAACAGTCTTTTTCTGAAGAAGATAAGCGGAAGCAATAGTCTCCTTGATCCAGCGCACAATGGTAGCCTTGGAAGCGCCATCCTCCCTACGAGGACACGCTAGAAGGACAAAAAGATGATCTGATTTCCTGATCACAAGTAGGCGCAAAGGACCCAATCAACATCCAATTTGTGCAACTGTTTCTGCTGAGAAGAACCTGCCTGACTACCCAGGACCGGGAGGACCACAGACTGATTGACATGAAAAGAAAAAACTACCTTTGACAGAAAGGAAGGAATAGGCCTCAACACTACCCGTTCCCTAGAACAGTGATTCCCAACCCTGTCCTGGAGGAACACCAGGCCAATCGGGTTTTCAGGCTAGCCCTAATGAATATGCATGAGAGAGATTTGCATATGATGGAAGTGATAGGCATGCAAATTTGCTTCATGCATATTCATTAGGGCTAGCCTGAAAACCCAATTGGCCTGGTGTTCCTCCAGGACAGGGTTGGGAACCACTGCCCTAGAAAACTCAAGGAAGGGAGACCTACAAGAGAGAGCCTGCAGCTCCGAAACATGTCTAGCAGAAGTAATAGCCACCGAGAAGACCGCCTTAAGAGTAAGGTTCTTCAACGTGCAGGCACCCAAAGGCTCAAACGGGGGGCACACAAGCCCAGACAGGACCAGATTCAAATCCCAAGACAGTCCACGGGAGGCTTGAGCAACTTGGCTGCCCACAAGAAGCAAACGACATCAGACCCTGATCCATTAATAACTGCATGCGGTGAAAGAAACGTGCCCAGGTAAACCCAGAAGACGGGAAGGTAGCAGCCCCAGGGTCAGTGCGAAACCTGCGGAAATCCTGTAGCAGTGCCACCTCTAACCGCCTGACGGGCACAATCTTCAGGCAGGCGGGACACCTTAGAGTCTGTCAAAGTCTGAACCAATTTATCTAATCTAATCTAATCCTTAGGTTTGTATACCGCATCATCTCCACATTCGTAGAGCTTGACGCAGTTTACAGTAGGAGAAATAGGAAGGAACTACAACAGAGGGTTAGAGGAAGAAGTGTGAAGAAAATTTAGAGGACTTGGGATGCCAAGATATAAGAGTTTCCTTGATTCCTAAGTTGGAGGGAGACTTACATTTTTTGAGAAAAGCCAGTTTTTCAGATGTTTGCAGAAAACTTGGAGAGAGCTCAAGTTCCGAAGAGGGGAAGTAAGGTTGTTCCAGAGCTCAGTGATTTTGAAGTGGAGGGAGGTCCCTAGCTTTCCAAACAAAAGACCACCAAAAGGAAAACTTTGTGAGTTTAGTCTTGGATGCCGCATCTGCTGACCAGAGACCACATAAAACAGTAAAAGGTCTAATAAACTCTAATAAACTTTACTGCTTTATGTGGTCTCTATTTAGTATCTTTGGCAGTATTATATTTTTGGAGTTAATTGTGGCATCCGCTGACCAAGCATGCAGCCACAAGGTACAACGCGCGGCCACCCCAAAAGCCATAGACTTGGCAGAGGACCGCACCAAGTCATAGAGGGCGTCGGAGAGGAACGAGGCCACCATTTCAATCTTCGCAACCTATTGATCCACCAAAGACCAATCATCAGAATACGCTCAACCCACCGAAACACGGCGCAAGCCACAAGCCCCCCCACAAACAGCCACCTGGACCCCCAAGGACAAGACATTAAAATTCTGTTTAAGGAGAGCCTCCAATTTACGCTCCTCAGAATCATGTAAGGCAGAACCGCCCTCTTTGGGCACAGTATGCCGCTTTGAAATAGCTGAGACCACCGCATCTACCACTGGCAACTTCAAAGTAGCCCTATCTACCTCCGGGATTGAATACAAATGAGCCATGGAGTGCGAAAACCGAAACGGCTGCTCCAGCGTATTCCACTGTGCCAGAACAATATTCCAAATATCCTAATGCAGAGGAAAAGAGCGGGACGCTGGGCAGATCCCCTGAAGAAGGGGGTCCCCTACCCGCGAGGTCTCAGGTGGCATCTCCTCAAAACTTAAAACCAAGGAGATCTGCTGAATCAAAAGTGGGAGCTCATCTCTGTGAAAAAGGCGCACTGTGGACGCCTCCTCGTCAGTAGTCGGAAAAAACGAGGCCCCGTTACCAGCGGCCGTCCCCTCAAGAAGATCCTGTAGGTCCCCCTAAGGGTCCAGGTTGTCATCGAAATCTGCACGCTCCTCAGACCACAAGTCTTCATCCCAAGCCTTCCTGCGGGTACTTGGACGAGGGAGGAGGGGACGTGAAAGAAGTAGAAAGGGGCAAAGCCGCAGGGGGTGCGGGGGGGCACAACCTCCCACGAAACCCCCGAGCCAACTGGAAAACCCCTAGTCACCTGAAAATAAGCTCTGCATAAATTAAAAAATAAAACAGGGGGGAAAAACCCCGGTGGCCCCATAGGACCGCCTGCCCGAGCAGGGGTCCCAGCAGAAACCTGCCCATGTTTTTCTGAGGTAGCAGAGCTAATGGAGGGTTTATTGTTCAAAAATGGCGAAGTTCCCACCAAAAAAACCTCTCCAGGGCCTATAGCGGCTAGGAAGCCTAAACAGTCCCAGTCGCTAAAGCAGGGAAGCCAGCATCAGCTGATTTAGAAACAGCTGAGAGGGAGTACCCAGCCAAACTGGCAGTAAGGGAATCCTTTTTTACCCTCACTATCGGCGGCTGAAGAAAACCCTCCGTGGGCGGTGGTGGAAGACTGGGCTTCTCTACTGCTCCCAGCTGGTGGAATCCAACCCCCCAAGAGAATCCTGGAGATCTCCCCAAAGGTCCAGGTCCTCCTCAGGCTCATCTTGCTCCTCATGACAAAATCCTCGTCCCAAGAGACATGAGGCTGCTTGGATGAGAGAGTAGAGAGGGATAAAACCGGTGCTGTCTGGGGGCGGAGAAGACGTCGAGGGCAATACCCCTCTCAAGACCCCCGGAGAGGAAACAGGACCTCCAGCCGCAAGCACATAAGCCTTGCAAAGTGCTAAAACAAATTCAGAGGGAAAAATCCCTGTTGGCCCCAAGGGACCCAACACAAACCTGCCCCTGTTTCTGAGGACACAGAAACAATGGAGGTGTTTCTCACCAAAACTGGAGCTGAAACTGCCAAAATTGGAGCTCCAGAGGCCTGTAGCATCTGGGAAGCCTGAAGCGTCCCAGATGCTAAAGCAGGCAAGCCGGCAGCAGCGGTAAGGAATTCCCCAGCCACTTCAGTGGTAAGGGAATCCTTTTTACCCTGACCGTCAGCGGCTGAGAAACTCCTGCTGGGTGTCGGGGGAAGCCTGGGCAGTTGATTTTCTACCAATTTACTTTGTTGCTGCCTATCCTGGGCTTTATGGCTCGACTGTCCATTTATTCCTGGGACAAAATTAAATTATACAGGCAGTTTCTCATTCCTATTGCTAAATTAATTAGGGAAGTTCTGTATGGGAATGCATTACCTTCATGCAGTTCTTTACGCAATTTTTCTGTATCTTCTTGTAGTACAGATTTTTGAGTGTTCAACACTGCTACGTACATCTCCAGATCCGTCCTGCAAGACTTCTCAGCTTCCAGATAATGATTCAGTTCTTTGACCTGACAAAAGACATATAAAAGACACTCTACAATCAAACTAGAGTCTCACACATAGATACAGTAGCAATCTTTCTTAAAACACAAATATCATTAACTAATTATCTGCCTTATTGAAATGATAAGTAGGATTCACAAGCAGAAGTCACGGATTTGCATCTGCTGAGTACTAGCTAATCAATACCTGTTGTCAACTGTCAGAATGGCGGCTTGGCTCAGTTTGGGCCCATTGCAAAAATTGCTGGTTTAAAGCGAAAAATGGTAGTAGTTGTACAGAACAAATGGAAAATAGTGGTGAACCTCATCAGCATCCTCCACAGCCATAACAGCACAAAAGAAAAATTGCAGATTGGAAAGAGTTCTCACTCTGGTAGAACCACAAGCAGTGAACCAAAATGGTAGCTCTGTGAGGCTTGCAGCTTTTTGATAAGTACAGGAGAGCCAGTAGGTCATTCTTTTGTGGTCTGGGTTCCATAAAGGGCAAAGTCAGATCAGGATCAAGGCTAGAGTGTGCTTCAACAGCAACTCCAGTAGTTAGAAAGTAGAACCAGTCCCTACAGTATGTACTCCAAAAGCTGTCAAGGAAAGACTGAGATACGTGCATATTTAATTTCTTTTAAAGCATATCTAAGATTGCAGGTGCTGCACATCTCAATGGGAGGAGAGGGATCAACATTGATATTAGACAATAAATGATGGAAGAGGGGAAGATATTTTTAGTGTTAAAAGCAACAGTATGTTCCAAGATTGCATCATATAGTACAAAATGCTCATATGAGGTTAGCAATTTAAGTTATGCATTTATTTATTTAGAAAACTTATAGCCTGCTTAAAATCACATTTACAGAATTCAGTAAAATTTAAGTACATACAACAAACAATGTAGCTCTGCTCCCTCAAGTTTTTGCAGCTCAAATACATGACCTTGCATTTTTTTAGCATTAGGGTTTTACTTGCCAAATTCTAGACCAGGGTGTTCAACCTTTTGGCTTCCCTGGGCCGCATTAGCCGAAAAAAAAATTTTCTGGGGCCGCACAAACACTAACACCAGCTGATGAGCAAAAAAAAAAAAGGTTGAGCAGGTCCCAAATTTGCAATCACTAATATAGAAGATATACGTATCTAATAATAAACCTTCATTAAAGGGACACTGTGGAAAGGAACCCAAAAAAGCAGTAATACTTACCCTGTCTGAGTGATCCTCCACGTGCACCACTGACAGTGGGAGCAGCCACAGGCTTCTGCATCCCCACTCTGATGAGCAGGGATGTGCGCTTCTGGTTCTCCCATTCACTTCTATTATAGCTATGGTGAGCCTCTTCAGAGGTGAGCCTCATAAGAGCGGGGATGCTGAATCAGCTGTCAGGAGCGCACGTGGAAGATCGTTTAATCAGGGTAAATATTACTGCTTTTTTGGGCCTCCCACTTTGAGCTTAGGCTCCCTCAAAATGAACATCTCCCCTGTTATAGCTAGTAGGGATCCCCAAGCCTCACCAACTGACAGCCACCTCCTCCCCCTCCAACTTCCCAAGTTCTACAGCCGGCAACAATATTGCAGAGCGGCTGCCTTCCCTCCTCCCTGCCCCCCCTTTGGCTTTCATGCATGCATGAAAGCAGGGGCAGCTTGAGAATATTGCCATTGGCTGCAAAGCTTGGAGATTTTGAATTGCCAGACTGGAGGAAGATCTCTTCAGTTGGCAGGGCTTGGGAATCCCCACTAGCTCAAGTATTTATAAATTGCACTCAGGCAGGGAGAAACTTTGGTGCACATCGTCCCTCCCCCAAATCAGCTGTATATGACTAAGCCATTGAATACAAAAATAATTGTGATGCACATATCCCAAAGCTAACATATTCTAGTTAATAAATTCAAAATAAAACCATTTTTTCTACCTTGTTGACTGAATGTTTTGTTATTCCATCATCTTGGTCCTAGTTTCTCTTTCTGTTTTTTCTCTATCTTCAACTAATTCTCTTTACAGTGTCTGCTACTGTCCATTTTTTTCTCCTCTTCTCTCGTTCCATTTCCTTCCTATGCCTGTCTCCAATGTATTGATTTTTCCTTTTCAGCTTTCTTAAATTTTTCTTTTCTTTTTTGCCTCTGTCCACTCAAATCTTGCCTTCTTTTCTCACCCTTCTTCTTTTTAAATGTTCAGCTACCTCTCAATTCTCCATCTTCTCTCAGTCCCTAGCTCTCCCATTTCTCATCTCACTCCTTTCCCACTCAAATCTTGCCTTCCTTTCTCACCCTTCTTCTTTTTAAATGTTCAGCTACCTCTCAATTCTCCAGCTTTTCTCAGTCCCTAGCTCTCCCATTTCCCATCTCACTCTTTTCCTAGCCTCCTGTTCCCTTCTATCTACTCCCCATTACCACATTTCTACCACTGTACTCACTGCTCTCTCACTCATCTTGTCTTCTCCATTTTGACCTCATCCATATGGCTCACCACTTTAAGAATCCCCCTCCATCTCTCCTTTGGTCAGGCTATAATTCCCTGTCCTTTTCTTTCCATCTCCTAGCATCTTATCCCAGCTCTCTTCCCTCCTGCCATCTATGGGTCCATCTCTGCTCCTTTATCCCGATGGTCCAACATTTTGCTCCCTCTCTTTTCTGTTTTTCTTCTTTCCTCCCCCATCTTGATGCTGAACAATGAAATGGAGGGGAAAAAAAGAGAGATGCTGCATCTCTCTGCCTTCCATCCACAGGCCTAATATTTCTCCCTCCCTCCCTCCCTTCCATCCCCAAATCCAACTTCTCTCCCTTTCTCTTTCCAACTGCCCCCATCCCATCTCTCCCCCTGCCTGCCTGACTGCCTGCCCCAGGTCCACCATTTCTCCCTTTCTCTTCCCAACAGTTCTCCCTTCAAATATCTCTTTCCTTCTTCCTCCACACCACCCAGGTCCAACTTTTCTCCCTTCAGACTATTGCCCACCATCTCTCTGGCCTGTTTCTGGCCATCATCTCTCTGTCATCTGTTACTGGCCCTATAAGCTCTCTCAAGTGAAAAAATAGAGAACTAAATTAACCAAAACTAAATAGATCCACAAAAAAGGTTAATCAAAAAAGCCAAAAACTAAAGGGTCATAATATTGATTGACCAATATGTTAGAGTTTACATGAAGGAAAATGATCTCAGATATGCCACTCCTGCGGATTATATTGTTATAGCCCACACATGGATTGGTGGCGTGGTTTTCTTTCATTGATCTATAAAACCTTCATGATAAACAATGACTAATTTTGTCTAACTTATAAATATCTAACCATTACTCTTGTTATATGAATATCTGTATTATACAATGTTTTTATATTATAGATAATTTTTTTATGTAGAATTTCTTATTTCTTTGTGCAAATTATGCAAAAAATATTTGAGGAAAGTGCAAACTAGCATAAATCTATTTGTGCAAATAAGCAATTTTCATAACTGTGCAAACTCGCAAAAAATTTTTTTATATAGCAGCTGATTTATAAACACTGGAGATATATGAACCAGTAGAAAAACCTCTTGTGCAAAATAAGCAACGATGAGGTAGTACAAGTATATAGAGCACAGAAAATAGCAGCAAAGCAGTGTAAACACTTTGTGCAAATAAGCAATTTTTTATAACTGTGCAAATTTGCAAAAAATTAGAACTCAGCCGATTTGTAATCCCTAGAGATATACAAGAAAATCTCTTATGCAAATAAGCAAATGAGACTATGCGAGTACGGGAAGCACAGAGAAAAGCAACAAAATAGTGCAAACACGCAATTTAAAGCGATTTAAAGCAGAGACATATCAAAAATAGCACTTATCTTGTATAATGGTGTTACAAGATAGAAAGCTTAATTCCCGAAGTTGGTATCCAACGGGAGCCCGTTTCGCCGTAGCATACGGCTTCGTCAGGGTTTAGACCAATATTCGGGTTAAGATTTTTGATAACAACCTAAGAGACAAAAATCTTAACCCGAATATTGGTCTAAACCCTGACGAAGCCGTATGCTACGGCGAAACGGGCTCCCGTTGGATACCAACTTCGGGAATTAAGCTTTCTATCTTGTAACACCATTATACAAGATAAGTGCTATTTTTGATATGTCTCTGCTTTAAATCGCTTTAAATTGCGTGTTTGCACTATTTTGTTGCTTTTCTCTGTGCTTCCCGTACTCGCATAGTCTCATTTGCTTATTTGCATAAGAGATTTTCTTGTATATCTCTAGGGATTACAAATCGGCTGAGTTCTAATTTTTTGCAAGTTTGCACAGTTATAAAAAATTGCTTATTTGCACAAAGTGTTTACACTGCTTTGCTGCTATTTTCTGTGCTCTATATACTTGTACTACCTCATCGTTGCTTATTTTGCACAAGAGGTTTTTCTACTGGTTCATATATCTCCAGAGTTTATAAATCAGCTGCTATATAAAAAAATTTTTTGCGAGTTTGCACAGTTATGAAAATTGCTTATTTGCACAAATAGATTTATGCTAGTTTGCACTTTCCTCAAATATTTTTTGCATAATTTGCACAAAGAAATAAGAAATTCTACATAAAAAAATTATCTATAATATAAAAACATTGTATAATACAGATATTCATATAACAAGAGTAATGGTTAGATATTTATAAGTTAGACAAAATTAGTCATTGTTTATCATGAAGGTTTTATAGATCAATGAAAGAAAACCACGCCACCAATCCATATGTGGGCTATAACAATATAATCCGCAGGAGTGGCATATCTGAGATCATTTTCCTTCATGTAAACTCTAACATATTGGTCAATCAATATTATGACCCTTTAGTTTTTGGCTTTTTTGATTAACCTTTTTTGTGGACCTATAAGCTCTCTCCCCACATCCAATCTAGCACTTCTTTTAATACCCTCCCCCTCTGTACTTAAAAAAAAGTCCAGGAGGCTTCCTCAGCCCAGTATGTTTTTCCCCTTCTCTCTCCCCAATTGCACCATCTCTTTCCCTCTCTCAGACACCCAATTCTCCCTTTCTATTATCTCCCTCACCTCTGCCTCTCTTTCCTTCACTCCCTCCATTCTTCCATCTTATGGCTCATGCTCCCCTCTATCTTTCCCTTCATTCTGTCTCCTTCACTACTGCCCCCAGCCCTCTCTGCCTTCTCCTGAAGGGCTACTGCTGCTGGTGTCTGTAACTCCCAGTTCCTTAGCCCGCTTATGTTTTTGGGTTTTTTTTTAATCATTCTTTATTTAAACACAGATAGGAAACAAGAAAAACACAAGGATCCCAATCTCCTGAAAAGTAACAACCAAACAATAATGTCCCACCAAGCACAAGAACTGTGTTGAACATTTTTAAGAGAACAAAACAGAACCCCCCCCCTTTCCCACCCCCACCCCCTGAGACAGCTCAATGATCCCCTCCCCGGTACCTTCCCCAACCACCTAGAAGACCAAGTGGAGCCCCCAACTCCCTATATCCAAGCCACAGCCCAACCACCCAGGAATCCAATCACCGCCCCCTTCCCCCATCACCCCTCAGTTCTAGCACAATCCATTCCCTCCACTGTGAGAAATCGACCTCACACCTCCTCAAATTGCTGCCAGCGCCGAGTTAGTAAAGCAGGGTAGGCACCATTGAGCTCTTCCAATGAAGGACTATCACCATTCAGGCAGCCGTGAAGGCCAAACGGGCCAACCTGTCCTACGTGTCCTCCACCCCCCCAGGCACCACCCCCAACAATGCTCAAATGTGTTTACCGTCTTGCCGGGTACCTCGGTGATGCGGTGTTTTCTGTCTTGCCGGCGCCCTCCTCCATCTTCATGCAGTGTTCGCTGAAAGCCGCAGCAGCGGCTTCCATGCGCATCCTGCGGCTGATCTGGAAGCGTTCCCTCTGACGTCATGACGTCAGAGGAACACTTCTGGGTCAGCCGCAAGAGGCACATAGGATCTGCGCTGCCCGTGGCTTTCAGCGAACGATGCAGGAAGATGGATGAGAGAGCATAATTCTCAAAAGTTAGACATGGATCCTTTGAGTACTGGGCGCTAAAGACTTTTATTTATTTAAAATGCAGGGGGGGAAGGTTGGCAAGTTTTGTTTCTGGTTTGTTTTTTAACTTTTAAACAGTTTATTGAAGTACTAGTCTTTAAGCCCTTACATTAACGGGTGCTAGAATATGTATGTATGTGTGTGTATTTCTTTCTTTCTCTCTCTCTCCTTAGCCTGTTTCTGTATTTCTTTCTTTCTTTCTTTTTCCTCTGCTGTCCACCACCATCCCTTGCCTGCTCCCCCTGTCCATTCTCCCTTCCTTTTTCTTCCCCTGTGTCCACCACCACCCCTTCACTGGTCCCCTTATCCAGCAGCAGTCCTTCTCCCTTTGTTTCAACTCTCCCCCCCCGTCCAGCAGCACCTCTTTCCTGCTCCCCCTGTCCAGCAGTAGGACACCCTTCCTTTTTTTGCCCCCCCCCGTCCATCAGCACCTCTTCCCCTGTCCAGCAGTACCTCTTTTCTGTTCCCGCTATCCAGAGTAGGCCTCCCTTCCTTTTTTGCCCCCCCCCCGTCCATCAGCACCTCTTCCCATGTCCAGCAGCAACCCTTACCTCCACTGACATCTGCCTAAAGCCGCCGTGGCCTGCAGGCACCGACAGCCTCTGCGGCCTGCTCCCACTCCCTCCTCGCCGTCGCTTACCGTGCCTTCCCCCCCCCCCCGGGAAGCTTCATTTCCGGCTTCGGCAGCCTCCTGTCTGCGGGCCGCCCGCCCGCCCGTGTTTCACTTGAAAGCCGACGCCGCAGCTCCTCTCTCGATCCCCGCCTGGTGCGGTTCGAGAGAGGAGCTGCGGCGGGCGGGTGAGGAGGGTGAGAAGATCCTGGCAGGTGCGCCTATGCCCCCCCTCCTCCTCCGAATCAGCGGCAGACTCTGGCGGTGAGTGACGGCGAGGGGGGAGTGTCTCCATGCTCTGGCCTGCCTCCGTGTTCGAAAATCAAATTCGGCACGGAGGCACACCTCACGCCACCAGGAATCACGCTCTTTGAAAAGCGCATGCGCGCTTAGCCTTTTATTATTATTGATAAACAGTTATTTATTTTAAACTGTTGTGCAAATATAACAATGCTCAGACAAACTAAACCTTTCTATCCTCCGAACCCCTATTCTCCCTCCCCCCTTCCAAAACAAAAACCAAAATATATCCAGGAGTAATGTCTTAAGAGTGTCTTGGTTCTAAAAACCTCCTGAAACTAAATAAATTCAAATTACCCCCACCCCCTCGCTCACTGTTATTTCAAGGAAGAGCCTAGCCGTAACAAGATAGAAGTATTGCAAAACAGTATAACCCTAAATACATTCATAAGGTGTTTAAAATGAGACTTCTTTCAACGTGAGGTCAATAACTGAACATAAGGATTCCAGATCCATGAGCCTCCCTTGCCTCCCAAACAGTCAGCAAAAAGTTATTTTTCCATTTCCAGTATTCAGGAGGTATTGTTTATGTTGAAGACTATAAGATGCATTTCTTTGCCAAAAATCTCATTTTCCTGAATAACAGGGTTCCCCCTTTGTCATGACAACAGAAAGACCCAGATTTGTCCAGTAATAGTTGTTCAGGTGATCCCTCAATTCATTTAAGTTTTTTTAAAAAATTAACTCTTTTTTAAAAAAAAAAAAAGATTTTTGCAATTTGCATTTCAGCTTAGCCTACATCCAGCATCAGCACAAGCCCCCAATCTCTCCTGCTCAGCACTGGTTTTTCTACTCACAGTGCTCATCAGCTTCACCCTTTTCCTCTTTCCTCCATCTCTGTGCTGCAAAACATATCTCTAAGGTCCCCAGAAGAAGCAGAGTTAGTGGGTCAGCAGCAAAGATTAGTTAGGAGCTCTTGTTCAACTCCCAAACATTTAATTATGTGTATAGGGAAGAGAGAAAAAGGTGGAAGTGACAGAAGCTCTTGCTACTTTCTGCCATGCATATTTAATTCCAGGAACAGGAGAAGGGACAGATGTGGCAAAAACAAAGCAAGAACTCCCACTATGAACAACTGTTTTGAGGGTCTCATAGTAGGGCTGGATGTGACCAAGCCACAGGACGCATCTGGCCTAAGTAACAAATATGTCACACCCCATCCCCTTTGCTTTTCATGAATTTCAAAGACAACCTGCTACAAAAAAGGGACATTCTGGGAGTCAGCCCTAGAGAGTTGCATGTGGACAGAATTTCACCCATCCCCTCAATTAATATCCTCCATCCCCACCTGTACCCATGCAGCCTTATGTTTATTTTCCCATTCCCAACAGCTTCCAATGATTTTTGGATGGTATTCACTGTTCAACCAATGTGTGTTCCAAGCCTCAATCTAAACTAAACTAAATCTTATGCTTATATACCGCATCTTCTTTATAAGAATAGAGCTTGACACGGTTTATTCCAAGTATATTCCAAGCTTTATTCTGGAGTCAGCAGAGATTTTGACTGTACTCCTGCAGGAATTCCATAGCAACTTCTTCCATTCCCATGGAAATCACATGAAACTTCTTCTCAACCTTCGGGAATCCTGCAGGTTATGTGGATTCCCACAATCCTTATTCCAAAGCAGCTCTCTAGTCAGCACTTGCAGTAACAATCAAAATCACAAATTCATTTTTTGCCTTCTAAGAAGCAGTTTTTACTGCTTTTTTAAAATGATAAATTAAAACATCTATATGGTATAGTTTAATATATGTTTTTTAGCGCTTGCAGTAAAGAACCAGAAAAAAAATAAAACAGATCATGCCAACCTTTGAAGCTTCTAGCTCTTTGATCTTTTCTTCTGCTCCTGCCAGCTTCTCCTTCAAAATGCCAATCTCTTTCTCCATTGGCATCACAACCGAACGAAGTTTCTCAGCATCCTCTTGTGCCTAATATCAAGAGAAATTACATATATCTACTAAAAACTGCTATACAACCTGGATTGCTATTATGGAGACTCCTCTAAAAACATATACATATGTGTTCATTTCTAAACTTAGTTTTCTTGAAGTACTCGCTAGAAATGGGTACTTATTTACTAGCAATTGTAATTCCCCAAAGCAACACCGTCATTCCCTATGTCTTTACTTTTAAGCTGCATCTCCTACTGGATGGAGAAGGGAATGGAAAAATCAAGTTTTTACTACTCCTCATTTTCCCTAAACACAAATGAGAGAACATCTGCCCTGATGAATGCAACATTCAGAACAATTTAGCTAAATTCAGAAACTGGCAAGCTACATCAGGGATTTGGGGGGGGGGGGGGGAGAAAACCTGTCTTCTCACTGAGAATCTAAATATAGTCAGAATGTTCTTCTTTAGGGGAGAGGCTAAGCTTTGCAATGCTGCCCCCTCCCAGTTGCACCACGCAGCGCAAGAACACTCCTGAAGTACCTAATTTGCATAATCCTGGAAAGAATTCTCATTAGGAGAGCCTAAGGACTCTATCTCAACAAGATCTGAAGCAAAAATTGCAGTTTTGAAGAAGCAGGGAGATTTTGAAAAAAAGATCGCTAAATATCCAAGATGGCCGCCACTATGAAATTTGTGCCTAAAACGCTATATTTTTTTATACTTATCAAAGTTTTTAAAAAAAACAGTGATTTTAGGATTTTTTTCATGTGAGGGAACACAAGGGGATATACAGAAACCTTGACAATCCCACTTTTCAGACCTCCTCTGATTCACCTCACAGGCTGTAACAGCATTTACTCACTGTGACCTGTTTGGGAATCTGTACTGCAGCCTACCTCAGCTCTCTTACAGTAGCTGAATCAGAGAATCACTGCCTCATGCTGGAAATGCCTCTGCAATGCTGATCTTTTTGCCAGTCAGACTCTATGCCTGTGCTCCTCCACCCCTGTGGACCGACGAACACACACCGAGACAGACGGAGGTGAGAAGCCAGCACCCTGTGAGACACCACCGAGCTTTCAAAGGGCACCTAACAGCCTGCCCTTAACAGCACATCTTAAGGGATGGCCCTGAGCCCCAAAGAAAATTAAGCAGGCTGGCTAACAGGTACCCACTGAGCATGGCATGTTAGCTACAGACAAAAGTCTGTGTGTTCTCAATGCAGGCAAGTGGAAAAAACACTCCAAGCACAAGAATCCCCCCCCCCCCAAAAAAAAGGAATAAAAGCACTCAATAAAATAATAAAATTTGGAGAGCAGAACGAACACACTCCTTCAGGCACGCGTGCAGAAGGAAAAAAAAAATGTAGGTGGAGCTAAGCAGCTCAGTGAAGTAATAATAATAACTTTATTTTTTCTATACCGCCATAATCTTGCGACTTCTAGGCGGTTCACAGTGAAGAGAGCTGTACAATCAGCGAATTACAGCGTTCAAATAGGGAAGATGTCACTGAGCAGTCAGTGATTACAGAGTACAAATTTGTAAGAAATATAATATTAATATGTTACAACATAATATTAACATGTTACAGTGAAGGGGGCTGGACAGCCAGCGAATTTCAGAATACAAATGGCGAAGATGTCACTGAACAGTCTGTGAATACAGAATACAATTAGTGAGAATACGCAGTATCAACATGTTGAGTAATAGTTTTAAAAAGGGGGGAGTTATCTGACTAGGAAATAAATCTATTGAATAAATCTATTCTTTCTGAAAAGCGCCGTAGGACGACCTGGCTCTATCAATGAGATTGCTTAGCCAGGTTTGCTGTCTGCCAGCTTGAAACTTAAAGGTTCTGTCCAGAAAGGACCTGTATTTGCAATCAGCGATCTTTGGATAGGCAAAGAGGTTGTGATTTCTGGTTGTCCTTGTGGGGGTGTATAAATCGAAGTGAGGTAAGAGATAGGTAGGGACCATTCCCCACACCAGTTTATAACAAAAGCAAGAGAACTTGAATAAAATTACTAATGTGATCACTTTTCTTTAGTCCAAATATTAAGCGGACGGCCGTGTTTTGCACTATTCTTAATTTTCTCACGTTTTTTTTAGGTATACCCACATAAATGATGTTGTAGTAGTCTAGGGTGGATAAAATCAATGACTGTACCAGTAGTCTGAAAGATAAGAGGGTCGAAATATTTTTTGTTCAGAACATACACAGAGAAAAATCCGAACTGGATTCCTTCTGAAGATGGTATGCAACCCTGGGGACACTATCTACTTGTCTAGAATGTCTCACCTATAGCGCAGGAAAAAGTTTCAGTTAAGCATATAAGCAAGAGTCACTAATTACTGTACTTTTACACTAGCAATGCCATACATCAGGGGTGTCAAAGTCCCTCCTCGAGGGCCACAATCCAGTCGGGTTTTCAGGATTTTTCCAATGAATATGCATGAGATCTGTTAGCATACAATGAAAGCAGTGCATGCCGTACATGAATAAGGATTAATTCTAGCAATGGAAGTAATGACTGAAGATTATTACCCCATTTCAGCATACCAGTGCTGAGATGACCTCCCATGTTTCATATTTAAAACAAAAAAAATAAAACCCTCTCCATACCTTTTTCATTTCATTTTCTAGATTTTCCTCCTCTTGACCTTCAGAAAGCTTTCTTCTCAGGTCTGCTATTTCCCTTTCTACTGTTGCCCTGTACTGTGCCCACTGTCCCCGCTCTTGCTCCAGTCTAAGATGGAACTGTAGTTCATGGTCACAAATTGTTTCTGAAAAAAGCAAGGTTTTAAGAATCTTATTGATGTATACAGTATCATGTTTTAATTAAAAACATTCAAGAGAATTTAACTTTTATGCAAAGAAAGTGAAGTTGCTTACCTGTAACAGGTGTTCTCCATAGACAGCAGGGGAATGTAGCTACACTTGATAGTGCTGAGCCTGAGCCGTGGAACTCTCCCCTAGTACAGTAGGATTTTTTTTTTACCTACTGGGCATGTGCAGCCACCTTGCCTATGTAACTCCACCTCCGAGTTTGACAGTATGTCTCTACATTACTAAGTTGACATGCGGGAATGGAGGGTAGGCAAGTGTGGCTGCATTCCCCTGCTGTCTACGGGGAACACCTGTTACAGATAAGCAACTTTGCTTCCTCCAATAGACAAGAAGGGTAATACAGCCCCACCTGATGGTGAGTCACTAGCCTTAATAAGAAAATTGGAGGAGGCAATTCAAAATTTATTTTCTTTTGACAGTGGAAACAAATTTCAAAGGATTGTCCAAATTGAATGTCTTGTGTTGAACCTATGTCTAAACAATAATGCTTAGTAAACGTATGAACTGAAGACCAAGTTGCTGCTTTGCAGATATCTTGTATGGGAACTGCTCTTAAGCTTGCAACTGAGGAAGCTGTCGCTCATACTTGATGAGCTTCAATGTGACCCGGAGGAGACATGGAAGCTTTCTTATAAGAAAAAGAAATGCAATTAGCAATCCAAGACGATATAGTTAATTTAGAAACTGCATGTCCTTGAGTAGCTGCGTTAAAGGAAACAAATAATTGATTGGTGGTATGGATAGAAGCAATCCTATCCAGTTAGTAAAGCACCGCTCTTTTGCAGTCCAAGAGTTTGCTCCGATTGGGTACCATGCAGAGGAGGAAAGAATGATGATAAAGAAATGGATTGATTGATGTGAAAATCTGCAACTACTTTTGGAAGAAATTTTGGATGAGTACGAAGAAGCACCTTATCGGGAAAAAATTGAAGATATGGCTCATAGATAACCAGAGCCTGCAGTTCACTAACTCTTCTGGCCGAAGTAAGGGCCACAAAAAAAAGCCGTTTTCCATGTAGTGCAGCAGATCCCAAGGGCTGAAAGGGATCTTCATCAGTTGGTTCAAAACAATGTTGAGATCCCAGGTTGAGATGGCGTACGAAGAAGAGGTCAGATGTTGTTAAGACCTCTCAAAAATCGGGAAACCAGAGGATTTTGAGAAAGAGGTTTCCCCTCCAAAAAATAGTGGTAGGCTGATATAGCTGAAAGGTGAAGACATACAGAGTTGGTCTTAAGACCTGAATTTGATAAATGCAGTAAGTAAGTCAGGATATGATCCACAGGGCAGAAGAATGGTTCTAGATCCTGCAATCCTGCCCAGCTGAAAAACCCTTTTCGCCACTCAAAGGGGCTTTTTCAAGGGTAAACGCAGGATTTATTGTTTGTGGGTGCACGCCGGTATGGTGTAGATCAGTGGTCTCAAACTCGCGGCCCAGGGGGCCACATATGGCCTGCCATGTTGCGAATAACACAGGGGCTGTTACCCGCGGCTAGCTCTAGGTAATCCATCAAAACGGTGAAAGGGGGAAAAGTGCTCACTGTGGGCATGGGGACAAGGCCATCCACTGCCCTGTGGAGCAGTGAATGGCCTTGTCTCCGCAGTTAAGGGAGGGAACGTGTGCGGTCACCGATTGCACGTGGCCCCCTCCCTCCTTCATACCTATTGAATCTATCTCCCTCCCTCCCTCCCACTTACCTTCGCAGCGCGTTAGTAAAGTAACTTGCTGAAGCCAGCCGAGCCTGCCTGCAGTCGCGCGTGTATGGGCGGAAGCTTCTCCTCTGACGCAACTTCCGGTTGCGTCATAGGAGAAGCTTCCGCTCACACTCGCGACTGCAGGCAGGCTTGGACGGCTTCAGCGAGTTACTTTACTAACGCGCCGCGAAGGTAAGGGGGAGGGAGGAAGATTCTCGGGCTGCGCGAGGGGTGCTGAAGGGTGGTGAGGTGGTGGGAGGGAAGGGTGGTGAGGTGGTTTGAGGGAAGGGTGGTGGTGATGGGAGGAAGATGCTGAAGGGGAAGACAGAGTGGGGAGAAGATGCTGAAAGGAAATGGGGATTGGGGAAGACAGAGTGGGGAGAAGACGCTGAGGGGAAATGGGGATTGGGGAAGACAGAGTGGGGAGAAGACGCTGAAGGGAAATGGGGAACAGAGAGTGGGAAGAAGACGCTGGAAGGGAAGAAGATAGAGATGCCAGACTATGGGAGCAGCGGAGGGAAGAAGATGGGTGCCAGACCAATTGGGGAGGGGGTGAAGGGAGAGGCACAGTAATAGAGCAAATGGAAGACACTGAAAGAAGACAAACAGTGGATGGAAGGAATTGAATGAGAAGATGAGGAAAGCAGAAACCAGACAACAAAGGTAGAAAAAAAATTCTATTTATTTATTTCCTTTTTTTTGCTTTAGGATAAGTATATTAGTTGTGTTGATAAAAATTTATAAACAAAGCCCTGCCAGCTGAACATCTCTTTCTCTATTTCAGCAGCCAGACCTTTGATTTATATGGAAGGAATAAGATAAATATTGCAGTACTGAGGCTTGTATGGATGCTGCGGGGATAGTAGTCATGGGGACGGGACGGGGAGAGTGGTTGCAGAGACGGGGACAATGGTCGCGGGGACCGGGTAGTGACGGACGGTGGTTGCGCGAACAGGGCAGTGATGGGGACAAATTTTTTCCCCATGTCATTCTCTACCGCCAGGTACTATTTTGAGGCCCTCAGTATGTTTATCATAATCACAAAAGTAATAATAATAACGGTTTATATACCGCAGGACCGTGAAGTTCTATGCGGTTTACAATAATTATAAAAAATGTTACAAATTGAGTAGAATTGACATAGTTTAGCAGTTCTAGAGATCCGGTATTGAGAGAGAGATTGTGCGAATCAGTTTCCTATGTACTTTAGGAACAGATATGTTTTCAGTTGGCTCCTAAATTCCCTATATGTATTGGCAAGCGTAAGTGGTTGTTTCAGATTGTTGCTCCATAATGCTGCTTTGGTGGTGATGAATTTTGAATTTACATCCTCTAACCGGGGGGGAAACAAAATTCAAGTTTGAGCTTCTTTTATGTCTATTGGTTGAAAAGGAGAATAGGTCGGTTATGTATTTGGGGGCTAGACCGAATAGAACCTTGAAGCAAAAGCAGCCGAACTTAAACTTCACACATGCCTCCATTGGCAACCAATGCAGGAGTTGGTAGGAGGGAGTTATGTGATCGAACGTCTTCAACCCAAAGATCAGCCTGACTGCTGCATTCTGCACCAGTTGCAATCGCCGTATATTCTTCTGGGAAATTGCCAGATAGGCGATGTTGCAGTAATCCAGTTGGCTCAGTATGAGGGATTGTACCAGGATTGTAAATGATGGTGCGTCAAAATATGCTCTAATGGACCGAAGCTTCCAGAGAGTAAAAAAAACTTTTTTAACCAAAGAGTCTACCTGGTCTTTCATGGTTAGGCCCTTGTCCAGCGTTACGCCCAGAACCTTCAGAGTGGGTTGAATGGGGTAACTAAGATTGTTGATGTGTAGTGGCGTTGTAGTATCTAGTGGGTGTGGCGAAGCTATGAAGAATTTTGTTTTTTCTGAATTGAGCTTCAGTCTAAATTCAGTCATCCATTGTTTCATCGAGTTTAGTGCTTCTGTTGCCAGGGGCGTAAAATAAAACAGTTTCTTGATCATATATCTCTTTAGCTATAAATTACAATATTATTATTAAGACAGCCAAAAGGAAAGATTTATAAACTATAAAGAGTTTTACCTCATGCAAAATTGTAATTTCTTTAATAAGACATTAACTATTTTTTTCTGAGGCCCTCCAAGTACCTATAAAATCCAAAATGTGGCCCTGCAAAGGTTTGAGTTTGAGACCACTGGTGTAGATGGTTCCCACAAACAATAAATCCTGCATTGACCCTTGAAAAAGCCCCTTTGAGTGGCGAAATGGGTTCCGTCAGGGAAGCAGGTAATGAAAATCAGTTCACTGAGCAGCAGGAGCCATTTACTTGCGTTGTTTAAGATAAGTCTGACTCTATTGGCTTTTCTATGTGCACCAGTTTGAGCATTCAGAAAATAAGAAGTGTGATTTGCTCATAGTAAACCACCATTAAAAATTAAAAACCAAAAATTAATAGAAAAAGAATTAGTTATAAAATAATTATTAAAAATAAGAGTAGTGGTGGTAGCTGACTAAGGGCTCCTTTTACTAAGGTGCGCTAGCGTCTTTAGCGCACGCAGGAAATTACCGCGTGCTACGCTTCTAGAACTGATGCCAGCTCAATGCTGGCGTTAAGATCTAGCGCGCGTGGCAATGTAGCATGGCGTTAAAGCCCTAGCGCACCTTAGTAAAAGGAGCCCTAAGTTTATCCTGAATGGAGCATCTGCAGGGTTTCTGAGACCTTTTCCTCTCCTAATATTACATTAGTCTTTGGCTATCCATGAGGTCTTTCTATTGATGGTTATGAAACATAAGTAGATCTCAACATCCATTTTTGTGATTTATAAGGAAGAAGGAGCCCCAGAAAGATGTAGAGAACCAGGGAAAGTGAAGCAGAACAGTTACATTGTAGAGAAAAACATAGAATAGTAAATCTAACAAGATAAATATAAATTACTATATCAGGCAGGAGAAAAGAAATAGAAAAAAATAAAATAAGGCAAACCCAGCAAAATAAAAATGAAATAAAGTATGAATAGTCGGAGGGAGAAATTGCAGTTAGTGGGAGACGTTTGCTTGCGGATTATGGAGAGTATCGTATAGAGTTCCATAGTGTTGATGAAATAGAATTGATTTCAGTAGTTTTTGGAAGGAAAAGTAGAATGTTTCCTCAAGGAAGCCATGAAGCATGAAGTTCCAAAGGTTAAGACCTGCATATGAGAAAGCTCTCTTTCTAAATATTTGTAGTTTTATTAATCTCTTCATGAAAAGGCGGTTAATAAATCTAAATAAATACATTTTGAGAATAAAGTTGACATGGGCAAGAGCAGCCAGATATCACTCCTCTGACTAAACTACTAGACAACAAGAAGACCAGCAAGAGAGTAAGACATGCTGGAAAGGATGCACGTGCGATGAGAATGTGTGAGCATGAGCATGTAATTTTGATACAAGGTTCAGTAGTGATTAAGTCTGTAAATTTAAGATAACTTCCTCAGAAATTAGCCAAAGATATAACATCAGCTGTCATGCCAATCGTACAGAAAAGGGAGACTGATTTTGCTCAAAAAGAAGCGAACAGAACAAAAGAAAAGAAGGTAAGGCTGATGTCCAATTCCAACCAAGACAAACTTTATTTATATGAAAACCATCAAGGATCCAGGTTTTGGCAGAAACACTGCCTTCTTCAGGGGACAAAAAACTAATAAAATGAATAAATAGATTAAAAAATGAATGGAAAATAAACGGCATAAAACTAGATAAATTTAAAGGGGCATTGAAATGTTTTTTCTGTAAAGACGCTTTTGAACACTGAGAACGGCATAAAAGAAAGGATGCTTCATTCTTCTCAACTTAGGAAAATAAGCGCGCACCTCTTGTGCTCAGTCAGGAACTGGCTATGTGAAGAACACACCCGGAGCCATCCAAATACTCACCTCCACCCGGTCGCGGGAACTGCCAAACAGAGTCCGCCTCGGGGAGAAATCCCACTACCGCTGTGGCGCTGCTGCCAGAGTATGAAAACAAGCGCGCACCTACAACACGCGGGAAGACACCAGTTCTGTCAACAGAGCTCTGTCCATACACCCGAAGCCCTTTACTGAATAAACGTCATACAAATGTACATTTACTTGTCAGTCGCTAAACCATCTCCACAACTCTACAAAAGATAGTGTTTGATAAAAAACATATTCCTTCTGTAGACTCACACTGAACCTGTAGCTCCACCACAACCAGAAACCAGAAAAGAAGTTTAAATAAAACATATACTGACAACTTTGTGGATAGTGACAGCAGATGCCAGTTGCTCAGCACTATGAGGACAGAAATGTTTAATAGTCACTGTGGTCTCTTTTTTTTTTTAAACAGTGAAGGGAAAGAAGAAAAATCGAGACCCAGTCAGACCCTCTATCATTGGAGGGAGGGTGAGGCAGGGACCTGGGGGGGCCCAGGTGTAACCCCTAAAGCCAGCATTATTCAGCCGGACATCCCTGTCTCATTGAAGAGAAACCTCAACAGGAGAAATAGAATTGCCGTCTCACTGAAGAGAAACCTCAACAGGAGAAAATAATTGCCCAGTCACAGCCAGAATCCAGGAGTAGGTGAGTAGCAACCATCACCTGCTGGGAGATAGCGCATACTGAAGATGCAGGAGGCGTGCCAGCCAATAGCAACACCTGTTAATCAGTTTCTCTATCTCCACCTGCTGGTAGATGTGTGCTATCCCATTGGTCTCTGGATTCATCTGTTGCTGTTGCTTAGGAAAAGAGTTCTGGTGAGATGTTTATCTAGCATCCATTTTGTGAAGTTCACAGCAATGCCCTATAAGGTGTCCCTTTGCTCTGTTGCCATGTCTGGGTGGCAAGCCCATCACAATGCTGGCCCCTCCCACGTGCAAAGGTCTTATTCTGGACATTTGAGTCCTGTGCGAATTTTTGGTCGAGAATGTGGCATAAAGATAGACGTAGTAGTAGTCTGGACGTAAAGAGAGACGATTAAAAATAAATAAATAAATAAATAAAAAAATTTTTAGACGTACTTTTCGAGAATGGACATTTTCCTGCTGCAGACTTTGGCCGACTAGCACCCTATGTCCAAATCGGACTTAGATGTATGTTTTGATTATGCCCCTCTAACATAACATAACATTGTGCTTATTGACTGCATAACCAGAAGTTCAACGCGGTTTACAAAAAGTTATAAAAGTAAACATGTTACATGAAATAAGATGATTCATTAAACAGTCAAATATTTAGAAAAAAGATAGGTCTTCAATTGTTTTCTGAAATGGCCATGGGAATGGGTAGTAAGCAACAATATTCGGAATTCGTTGTCATGAAGAGCTGCCTGAGATGCCAAAGTATGATTAAGAAATTTCTTACTCCTGCAATCCTGGACAGATGGAAAATTAAACAAAGGATGAGTTCTTCTACTATGTCTGTATGATGCTAAAGAAAACATATATAAAAGTGATAAATACAAAGAAAAGGAAAATGGGCAAACTTATATCATTTAATTGTAATGTAAAGTGAAAAATAAGCCAAATGTCCAAAATGAATGCTGTTTAAATTGACTAAAACTGGCACCATCAAGCTGCTTGATTGGAACCATTTATGAATTAAACCAGAACAAAAGCAATAGTTACTCAGAAGCAGTGATTGGAGTTCTTGGCCATGAGACTTACGGCTCAGAAGCTGGGTTTTGGGTTCGTTGTATGATTTCCTTGTACATGTATGGTAAAGTTTGAGAATAAGGTATGTTTTTTGATCTAAAACAAATTGCTTGATTTTATTGTTTCCAAGAATGAACTGAGGGTGGTGACATAAATAAGATCTTTCTCCATGGCTGGTTTGGTAGAAGTGGACTGAATTTGTGTGTTCTTTTTACCTGGACTTGATTCCTTAGTATTATCCTTGTTATTGGGTGAATCTCTTCATGGCAGTTAATAAAATAAATAAATAAAATTTGTAATGCTTTTCTAAGATTAATTTCCTTTTGTAATGGTGATATTTCTGTTATCATGATGGTTGTGACTGATATTTTTTATTTCAAATTCAATAAGTTAAAAAAAAAAAATTGTTAGTATACAGTTTACTTTCTACCTTTCATGATTTCTTGAAGGGAAGCAACTTCTTCTTGCCACTGTTTTTTCACCTGATCAATGGCTTCCTGCTTTGTGCTTTCAGAGATAGTAGCAATGGCTTTGATGTTCTCTATTTCAGCAAGCGATTCCGATAATTTAATATGTAATTGCTCCAGTTCATCTTGGGTGGCTTGCAGAGCACTATGCTGTTTTTTCAAGTCCTCTAAAACAAAAACACAGTTTAAGTCTGCAAAACGTTCATTCACAAGGAGCAGCTAGCAGCTAGACTTCATTCATTCACTGTTTAGGAAAAATCAATTTTGTGCTCTCATAGTACTACTAGATGTACACAGTTCCATACAATGGTAATAAATATTCAGACACATTAAGTCCTGGCCCCAAGAAACACTAGAGAAAACCAACAAAAATCCAAGGTTTCCACAGTAAGAAACGACTGTGGAAAAACAATGTTCTTGAAATGTCGTTTATTGTAAAATCAAATTCAAATTTCAGGTAATTACATCCACTTGAGAGCAAAAATACCCAATTGTTGGTAACGGGACCCGACACAATCAATGTTTCGGTTCAAATGAACTTTCCTCAGAGGTCCTAGAGATAATAATATATATGTGTGAATTAATAGGTGAGAAATAACTCTATAGGTTAATAGTCTACCCTGATGAGTATGAAACTCTAGTGGCTGGAGAAGTGAATTTTAGAAAATACTGGATGATATTAATTGTGGTGAAGAAACAAAAGTTTTTGTGGATATGCGACTGTGAAGTAGGGTAGCAGAAGTTCATTTCACAGCCACATATCCAGGTAGAGGTAGGATTCGAAGAATACAAAGAGGGAGTCAAAATACAAGCCACAGAAAGAGCAAGAAAAAAGTACAAAGTATTTATTTAACAATTTATATACCACATAAAACTATGCAGTTAACACATTGCTTGCATACATATTATCCTGCTCGTCCTTTACCATATTTTCACGTAGATAACGCGCACCCGTGTAAAACGCGCATACGGGGATAGCACGCGAAAAACACAAATTTATGTACAGAAATTTTTATATACCGCGCACACCCGTATACCGCGCATGCTACCCGACTCTCCCGTCGCCGCCCGACTCTCCTTTCGCCCACCCCGACTCTCCTCTGGCCACCCCGACTCTCCTTTCGCCCGCCCCGACTCTCCTCTCCCCCTTGAAGTCCTGTCCCCACCCTGAAAGCCTGATGCCCCCTCCCCCGACGTCCGATTCACCCCCCCCCCTGCAGGACCGATCGCACCCCCACCCCGAAGGACCGCTCGCACGCACCCCACCCCCACCCCGAAGGACCGCTCGCACGTACTCCCACCCGCACCCGCACCCCCACCCTGAAGGACCGCTCGCACCCCCACAGCCTCCCGACCCCCCCCCATCATGTAGAAGCTCCTACCGGTGTCCTGCTGCTTCCTCTTGGCAGTCCCGACTCCCCGACACGATCGGAATAAGAGGGAGTTCAAGCCCTCTTGCCCCAGCCAACTGCGGCACCCCCGACACAATCGGGGCAAGAGGGAGCTCAAGCCCCCTTGCCCCAGCCAACCGCGGCACCCCCGACACGATCGGTGCAAGAGGGAGCTCAAGACCTCTTGCCCCCCCAACTCTCCGACACGATCGGGGCAAAAGGGAGCCCAAGCCCTCTTGCCCCGCCGACTCCCCAACTCTCCGACAATATCGGGCCAGGAGGGAGGCCAAGTCCTCCTGGCCCTGGCGACCCCCCCCCACCCCCTGCTAGTTGTTCGGGCCAGGAGGGAGCCCAAACCCTCCTGGCCACGGTGACCCCCTACCCCCACCCCGCACTACATTACGGGTAGGAGGGATCCCAGGCCCTCCGCCCTCGACGCAAACCCCCCTCCCCCCAACGACCGCCCCCCCAAGAACCTCCGACCGCCGCCCCAGCCGACCCGCGACCCCCCTGGCCGACCCCCACGACACCCCCCCCCCCCTTCCCCGTACCTTTGTGTAGTTGGCCAGACAGACGGGAGCCAAACCCGCCTGTCCGGCAGGCGGACAACGACGGAATGAGGCCGGATTGGCCCATCCGTCCCAAAGCTCCGCCTACTGGTGGGGCCTAAGGCCCTTGGGCCTATCATAATAGGCCCGGGAGCCTTAAGTCCCACCTGGGGGCGGGGCCTGAGGCACATGGGCCCAACCCGACCATGTGCCCAAGGCCCCGCCCCCAGAAGGGACCTAAGGCTCCCGGGCCTATTATGATAGGCCCAAGCGCCTTAGGCCCCACCAGTAGGGGCGGTCGGAGGTTCTTGGGGGGGGGGGCGGTCGGTGGGGGGGGGGGGGTTTGCGTCAAGGGCAGGAGGGCCTGGGATCCCTCCTGCCCGTAATGTAGTGCGGGGTGGAGATAGGGGGTCGCCGTGGCCAGGAGGGTTTGGGCTCCCTCCTGGCCTGAACAACTAATGGGGGGGGGGGGGTCGCCAGGGCCAGGAGGACTTGGGCTCCCTCCTGACCCGATATTGTCGGGGAGTTGGGGGGGCAAGAGGGCTTGAGCTCCCTCTTGCCCCGATCGTGTCAGGGGTGCCGCGGTTGGCTGGGGCAAGAGGGCTTGAGCTCCCTCTTGCCCCGATCGTGTCGGGTGTCGGGACCGCCAAGAGGAAGCAGCAGGACACCGGTAGGAGCTTTTACATGATGGGGGGGTGGGGTCGGGAGGCTGTGGGGGTGCGAGCGGTCCTTCAGGGTGGGGGTGCGGGTGGGAGTGCATGCGAGCGGTCCTTCGGGGTGGGGGTGCGGGTGCATGCGAGCGGTCCTTCGGGGTGGGGGTGCGAGCGGTCCTGCGGGGAGGGTGAATCGGATGTCGGGGGGGGGGAACTATGTAAAAAAAAAATTTGTACAACGCGCTCACGCGTATACCGCGCAAGGTTATGCACGGTTTGTAAAAACACGTATAACGCGCATGTTATATGCGTGAAAATACGGTAATCACACACATATGACAAACAATAGACAGATACAAATTTCCAATCCTCCCATAGTAGATGACATAATACCAATACAGTACACTTCCCCCTCCCCATTCGCGGTTTCGACACTCGCGATTTCACATATTTGTGATTTTTTTGGGGGGGAGGGGGAACCCCTCCCCCAATAGTTTACATGTTCCTGCCTCTCTCCAGCCTTCCTCCCGGCATCCTGGCCTTACTTGGTGGTCTAGTGGGCTTTCGGGGCAGGAGCGATCTTCCTACGCTCCTGCCCCATGTAGATCGTCAATAGGAAATGGCTGCCGTGAGCTCCCGTCATGTGGATAAAGATAGGGTTGAGAGTTCAAATCCCACACTGTTCCTTGTGACCCTGGGCAAGTCATTCAATCCTCCACTGCCCAGGTACATTAGATAGATTGTGAGCCCACCAGGACAGAGATGGAAAATGCTAGAGTACCTGATTGTAAACCGTTTAGATAACCTTGATAGGCGGTATATAAATACCTAAAATAAATAAATGTTTTTCTTTCTCACCTTCCTTTGCCAAATATAGCTCTTTAAATTTAGCTCTCTTTTGATTAAATTCTTGCTCAAGCTGTTGCTTTGTACGGAGGAATTCTTCATTGTTTTTTTCCAATTCTGCTACTCGTTGCTGTAGATAAACTAAAACACAGAGAAGTGCAGTGTGTCAGTCTTCAGTTACTCATTTCATAAAGCACAGTTACTTACCATAACAAGTGCTATCTAGGGACAGCAGGCAGATATTCTCAACATATGGGTGACGTCATCCAGAGAGCCCCGATGCGGACAGCCTCGCAAGCAGACTTGCTTGAAGAACTTTTAGAAAGTTCACGACTGCCGCACCACGCATGCGCGAGTGCCTTCCCCCCCAACGCACGACGGGCGTCTCCTCAGCATCTCCTCAGTTCAGATAGCTAGCTAAGAAGCCAACCAGGGGAGGTGGGTGGGTTATGAGAATATCTGCCTGCTGTCCCTGGATAACACCTGTTACTGTAAGTAACTGTGCTTTATCCCAGGACAAGCAGGAAGCATAATCTCAACATATGGGTGACCTCCAAGCTAACCAGAATGAGATGGTGGGAGTGTTGGCAATTCAGGAGAATAAATTTTGTAATACTGGCCAAAGTGGCCATCCCGTCTGGAAAAAGAATCCAGACAAAAATGAGAGGTGAATGTATGAACCGAGGACCAAGTGCAGCTTTGCTGAATTCTTCAATAGGAGTAGGCTAAAGAAAGCTACAGATGCCGCCATAGCTCTAACTTTATGGGCTGTGACTCGACCTTCTAGATGCAGTCCAGCCTGAGCATAGCAGAAAGAGATGCAAGCAGCCAACCAGTTGGAAATGGTTCGCTTGGAAACTGGATGTCCCAACTTGTTTGGATCAAAGGAGACAAAAAGTTGAAGAGAAGATCTCTGTTGCTTAGTCTTTTGCAAGTAGAAAGCCAAAGCACGCTTACAGTCCAGAGTATGAAGAACTGTTTCTCCAGGATGAGAATGAGGTTTTGGAAAAAACACTGGAAGAACAATGGATTGATTGATAAGAAATTCTGAAACTACTTTAGGTAACAATTTAGGATGAGTACGGAGGACCTCCTTGTCATGATGCAATACTGTGAAAGGTGGGTCAGCTACTAAAGCTTGTAGCTCACTGACTGCGAACAGATGTGAGAGCAATAAGAAAAACCACTTTTCCAGTAAGACATTTCAGATGAGTCGAAGACATTGGTTCAAATGGAGGCTTCATCAACTGAGTAAGAACAACAATGAGATCCCAAACCACTGGAGGCGGTTTGAGAGGTGGCTTGACATTGAAAAGTCCTTTCATAAATCTGGAAACCACAGGATGAGCAGAGAGGGGTTTCCCTTCTATAGGCTGATGGAAAGTAGCAATTGCACTGAAATGGACTCAAATGGATGTAGATTTGAGGCCTGATTGAGATAAATGCAACAGATAATCCAAAACTGAAGAAAAGGAGGTAGATTGAGGCTCCTGGTGATGAATGGTGCACCAAGCAGAAAATCTAGTCCATTTCTAGTTGTAACATTGCCTAGTGGTAGGCTTCCTAGAAGCCTCTAAAATGTCCCTGACAGATTGAGAGAACTGGAAATTGGCAGTTACGTTGAATTTAATCAAGCTGTCAGGTGTAGAGACTTCAGGCTGGGATGAAGCAGAGATCCCTGATTCTGTGTAAGCAGAGATGGAAAAACTGGTAGAAGAAATGGCTCCCTGCTGCTGAGTTGAAGTAGAAGGGAGAACCACGGTTGTCTGGGCCACCGAGGAGCTATGAGAATCATGGTGGCATGTTCCTGTTTGAGTTTGATGAGTGTCTTGAGAATGAGAGGAAATGGAGAAAATGCATACAGAAACTGATTCGTCCATTCCAGAAGAAAAGCATCTGCCTCCAGACAGTGAGGAGAGTGTATTCTGGAGCTTAACTGAGGCAGTTTGTTGTTGTGGGAAGACGCAAAGAGATCTATGTAAGGAGTTCCCCACCGAGAAAAAATTTAATGGAAAGGCGACAAATTGAGCGTCCATTCGTGAGATTGCAGAAGATGACTCAATTTGTCCGCTAGACAGTTTTGCTCTCCTTGAATGTAAACCGCTTCCAGAAAGGTGTTGTGAGGAATTGACCAATACCAAACCTTCTGAGCTTCCTGGCAAAGAGGGAGAGATCCTGTTCCTCCCTGCTTGTTGACGTAGTACATGGCTACTTGATTGTACGAATGAGGACTACTTGATCATGAAGAAGATGCTGATAAGCTTTGAAAGCATTGAATATCACTCTGAGTTCCAACAGATTTATGTGACACCGACAATCTGTGCTGGACCAATGCCCTTGAGTACGGAGACCATCGAGATGAACCCCCCAAGCGTAGGTCGAGGAATCTGTCGTGAGGACCTTCTGATGAGGAGGCGTTTGAAACTGTAAACCTCTGGAGAGATTGGAAGAGAGCATCCACCAGTGGAGAGACTGTTTTCAACGAAGGAGTCACTATAATGTGCTGAGAGAGTGGGTCAAAAGCCTGCGCCCACTGAGATGCCAGGGTCCACTAAGGAATTCTGAGGTGAAGTGTAGCAAAAGGAGTCATGTGAACTGTAGAGGCCATGTGACCTAGCAGAACCATCATGTATCTCGCTGAGAGTGAAGTGAGAGATGAAACTTTTTGACAAAGTTGAATGAGAGCATCCTGACGTTGTTGAGGAAGGAATGCTCCGAGCTGTACAGTGTCCAGTACAGTTCCGATGAACTGTAGAGTCTGAGAGGGCTGTAGCTGGGATTTCAGAAAGTTGTTTTCAAACCTCAATCTTTGGAGGAACCAAATAGTCTGTTGGGTCGCTGAGATGTTGAATATTTGATGAGCCAATCGTCCAGGTAAAGGAAAACCTGAAGACCATGGTTGCACAGAGCTGTTGCTACTACTACTAGGCACTTGGTGAAAACTCTGGGAGATGATGCCAGGCCGAAGGGTAGCACGCTGTACTGAAAATGATGATTCCCCACCCGAAATCTGAGAAACTTGCAAGAGGCTAGATGAATGGGGAAATGAGTGTAAGCCTCTTTGAGATCTACAGAGCATAACCAATCGTTGTGATCTAGAAGGGAATACAAGGATGCTAGAGACAGCATCCAAAATTTTTCTCTGACATGAAATTTGTTGAGAGCTCAGAGATCCAAAATAGGTCGTAGATATCCCATCTTCTTCGGGACAAGGAAGTAACAGGAGTAAAACCCCCTGCTCTGCTGTTCCAGGGGAACTTCCTAGATGGCACTGAGACAAAGCAGAGCTTGAGCTTCCTGAAGAAGAAGCGTGGTCAGTGACAAATTGGAAGGATACTCTCTTGGGGGAAGATCTGGTGGAACCTGGATGAAGTGAGAGAGTAACCTTCCCTGATGATAGTGAGGACCCAGAGGTCAGATGTAATGAGCTGCCATCACTGGTAAAAAATAATGGAGACGACCCTCAATGGGAAGAGGAGAGAACAGAGGCAGAACGATTGAGGTTATGCTCTGTGTGAGATGGTCAAAAAGACTGAGAGGCCTTGGGTGCAGGAGTCTGAGGTTTTTGCTGCCGTTGCTGCTGTTGTTTCTTAGGAGGCGGTCTTGAATAAGGTGCTGACTTTTGAGGATAACGCCTCTGGTAAGATGGAATAGGCCTATAACCCTTAGCAGTAGAAGGCTTCGGCTTTGGCCTGACTATGGAGGTAAACGACTTCTCATGCTCAGATAAGCGTTTTATAGCTGCCTCAATAGTCATCGAACAACTCATTGCCCTGGCATGGGATGTTGGCCAGTCGATCTTGTAAATTCGGATCCATGTCTACAGTGCGGAACCAGGCAAGACGGCGTATCGCCACCAAGAACGCAGTGACTCTAGAGGACATTTCAAACGCATCATATGCAGCTTGAACCATATGCATGCGAAGTTGACCCAGAATGTGATGCATGTGCTGAAACTCTGGAAGTCGATGTTAAAGGAGATACTTGAAAAAATTAGGCATGGCATCAACCAAATGCTTCAGTTAAGAAGTAAAAACAAAGTTATAGTTCAAAATGCGGTTTGTCATCATTGAATTTTGATACAACCGACAGCCAAACTTGTCCATAGTTCTTCCCTCTCAACTAGGAGGGACTGTGGTATAAACTTTTGCAGGATTAGATCTTTTCAAAGAGGATTCAACGAGAAGAGATTGATGTGAGAGTTAAGACTTCTCAAATCCTTTACAAGGAACCATCCTATGTCGAGATTCTATCTTTGCTGGCACAGCAGGAATGGAATATGGTGTATCAAGATTTCTTCTGAAGGTTTGAGAAAGAATGACATTCATGGGTAATTTGAGAGACTCCCTAGGAGGATGAGATATACCCAGTTCTTCTAAATACTCCTTAGAGTAATTTGAGTCAGATTCCAAAGTAATGTTAAGATCTCTACTCATTTGGGATAGAAATTTGGTAAAGGACATCGGATCTGAAGAGATATGACCCCGTTGAGGAGAAGGTGTATAAGAACTCCTCAAGGTACTTTTCACAGAAGAGAACGAAGGTGAAGCCTCTCTGGAGTACTAATACTTGAGATCTGGATCCATAGGCAAAGATGCAGATGAATGCCCACTTCTGGAATGAGTCGAGGAAGCATAACATTGTCGTTTAGAAGAACCAGCTGGTGAAGAAAACCTCGCAGGAGAAGAACTTGACTGATGAGAATGGTGAGGCTCCACAACAGATCTCTTTGACAAAGGAGTTGGTGGTCTCGAAGAGTCTCGATGCTTCGATAAACGAGGCCTGTCTCGAGACGAAGTCCTGGGCCTCGATGAATGCCTCAACAAATGATGTGGTGAAGAGCTATGCCTCGAATCACAGTCCTGTGATCGAGACAAATCCAGCCTCCAAGAGGAATGTTGAGGTGTCCTCACACTGTGCGTCGAAGAAGGCAATGCCTTATGTTGAGAGGTAGGACTGGAAGTCGGAGATCGACGTCAATACACTAATAAGGACTCAGCTCCTTGTATAGAGGTATCTCTAGGCACTCGGAAGGACTCAACTCTTTGTATAGAGTGTATAGATTGATCTCGAGGCACTCTCAAGGACTCGACTCCTTGTAATACTGCTGAGTGCTCAGGCTGGACTGCAGGAAGCAGGGTCAAAGCAGGAGTCAATTTGGCAAGAATGTTACCAAACTCCCGATGCAGAATAGTTTCCAACATATTCTGCAAAGCTGGCACCGAGACCACTGGATCTGGTACAATTGGTGTGGCTATGGACTCCAAGGAAGACGATCTCGAGGAAGAGTGATGCCTCGATTTTGAGACACGTTTCCTGGATAGCCTAGGACTCACGGGTTCTAATGGTGGTATGTCTGGAGGGGTTGGCTTAGTTATCTTACCTGATGGAGACACTGAGGATAACGGCGCCTCAGGAGAAGATTTATCTGATTTCCTCGAAGAAGAAGATTTCCCCATCGAGGAAAGTTTGAGCGAGGTTGAGGTGGAAGGTTTTGGCCCCGTAGAATACTTTACTGGAGTCAAGGTCGGGGCAGGAATCAGGGTCAAGGTCTTAGGTAAAGGCAGATCTATTCCCCTAAATATTTTTTCAATCTGGACTTGACGACATTTAAGGGTTCGATTTTGAAGTGTAGCAAAGCGGGCGCACAACTCCAGACAATGATCAGGTCCTAAACACTGTACACACAACTTGTGTGGGTCAGTGATGGAGATCGCATGTTGACACCGGGTATTAAATTTCCCAAAATCACCAGCTTTAAATATCTATGATTATTTCAAAAAAAAATACTTATTGGAGATTCTTAAAATTCCTCAACAAGCTATTCCTCCTTTTAGAGCCCATTAGGAATCAGGTGATTCTGAACCTGATACTCACCAACGGAGAAAGTGTCACAGAGGTCTCGGTAGGCGATACGTTGGCCTCCAGTGACCACAACATGGTATGGTTCAACCTCAGGAAAGGTTTCACTAGATCAAACACATCAACCAAGGTCCTCAACTTCAAGGGCACTAACTTCAAAAGCATGGAAGATTTTGTCCATCGGACACTGCAAAACCAAGCCAAAACAGATAATGTAGAGGTAATGTGGTCAACTCTGAAATCAACCCTACACGAAGCAACCAACCGCTATATAAAATCAGTAAGTAAACGGCGAAGAAACAATAGACCACAGTGGTTCTCTGCGGAGATCTCAGACCTCATAAAAAAGAAGAAAAGAGCATTCATCTCCTGCAAACAATCAGGAAAGCAGGAATCTAAGGAAGACTATCTGGCCAAGTCAAAACAGCAGTAAGAGAGGCCAAACTCCGAATGGAGGAGAATCTAGCAAAGAACAATAAGAAGGGCGATAAATTCTTCTTCAGGTATATCAGCGATAGAAAAAGAAACACAGATGGGATAGTACGCCTTAGGAAATCAAACGGGAATTATGTAGAATCGGACTCCGATAAAGCCGAACTTTTAAATGAATACTTCTGCTCAGTCTTCACCTGCGAGGCGACGGTATCTGGCCCTCAGCTGCAGACAAGGGAAAGCTTGGAAGACCCATTTCGAAATTTCGAGTTTACGCCCAGCAGTATGAGCTATCAAGACTCAAAGTGAACAAAGCTATGGGACCAGACAAACTACACCCCAGGGTGCTTAGGGAGTTGAGTGATGTCCTGGTGGAACCGTTATCCGCGCTCTTCAATCTTTCCCTGAGTACAGGGACTGGAAAACGGCTAACGTCATTCCACTATACAAAAAAGGACGCAGGACGGAGGCTGCGAATTACAGACCGGTGAGTCTCACATCGATAGTGAGTAAACTCATGGAAACACTAATCAAACACCAATTGGATATGATCCTGAATGAGGAGAATCTACGAGATCCCCACCAACATGGATTTACAAAGGGAAGGTCCTGCCAATCCAATCTGATCAGCTTCTTTGACTGAGTAACAAGAAAGCTTGATATAGGGGAGTCCCTGGAAGTCATGTACTTGGACTTCAGCAAAGCGTTTGATAGCGTCCCATACCGCAGGTTATTGAGCAAGATGGGTTTGATGGGATTAGGTGAAACATTAACTGCATGGGTTAAGGACTGGCTTAGAGGTAGACTTCAGAGGGTGGTGGTGAACAGTACCCTCTCCGAAACGTCGGAGGTGATCAGCGGAGTGCCGCAGGGCTCGGTCTTGGGCCCGATCCTATTTAACATCTTCGTAAGAGACTTGGCTGAGGGGCTTCGAGGTAAAATTAAATTATTCGCCGATGACGCCAAACTATGCAACATAGTAGGCAAAAGCACAGTGCCCGACAGTATGACGCAGGACCTACTCCTACTGGAGCAGTGGTCAAAGACTTAGCAACTAAGTTTCAATGCCAAAAAATGTAAGGTCAAGCACCTTGGCAGCAGAAACCCATGCAGAACTTACACCCTAAATGGCGAGACCCTAGCAAGGACTTGGGAGTGATCATTAGTGACAACATGAAGACCGCCAATCAAGTGGAGAAAGCTTCATCCAAGGCTAGACAAACCATGGGTTGTATCCGTAGAAATTTCGTCAGCCGAAAGCCTGAAGTCATAATGCCATTGTACAGATCCATGGTGAGACCTCATCTGGAATACTGTGTACAATTCTGGAGGCCACATTACCAAAAAGATGTGCTGAAAGTTGAGTCGGTTCAGCGAATGGCCACCAGGATGGTCTCAGGATTCAAGGATCTTCCGTATGAGGAATGACTGGGTAAGTTGCAGCTATACTCACTCGAGGAACGCAGAGAGAGGGGAGACATGATTGAGACGTTCAAATATGTCACGGACCATATCGAGGTGGAAGAAGACATCTTTGTTCTTATAGGACCCATGGCAACAAGAGGGCATCCGTTGAAAATCAGGGGTGGGAAATTTCATGGCGATACCAGGAAGTACTTCTTCACCGAAAGGGTGGTTGATCCCTGGAATAATCTTCCACTACAGGTAATTGAGGCCAGCAGCATGCAGATTTTAAGAAAAAATGGGATAGGCATGTGAGATCTCTTCTTGGAGGAGGCTAGGGGGTGGGGTCATTAGAGTGGGCAGACTAGATGGGCCGTGGCCCTTTTCTGCCGTCATTTTCTATGTTTTCTATGTTTCTATGCAGTAAATGCATTGAAGCTCTGAAGGAAATCAATGGGCTTTGGTGCATTTATTGCAGCGATTTGCTACCATGGCTTTGTAAAAGACCCTCTAAGCAGTAAATTTAAAACAAACCGGAGAAAATAATTTCTTCACTCAATGTATAATTAAACTCTGGAATTCATTTTCAAAGAATGTGGTGAAAGCAGTTAGCTTAGCAGGATTTAAAAAAGTTTAGGTAAGTTCCTAAAACAGAAGTCCATAAGCCATTATTAAGATGGACTTCAGGAAAATCACTGCTTATTCCTAGGATAAGCAGCATGAAATCTGTTTTACTCTAGAGAATGACACGGTGAAAAAATTGGTCCCCGTCACCGCCCCGTCCCCGTCTCACCATCCTCTGCACCGCCCCATCACCGCCATTCCCTTCACCGCCCCGTCACCGCCACTGCCACCCCATTCACCGCCCCGTCACCGCCACTGCAACCCCATTCACCGCCCCGTCACCGTCACCGCTGCATACATAAAAGCCTCAAACGGGTACGATTTTATATACTTTTCTAATATCTCCCCTATGTATCTGCCATTGCCCCCCCCTGTGTCCATATTCCATCCCCATGCATGTCCCCTTTTTGTCTCTGTCCCTATGCCCCATGCACATAATTTCCCCTCTTTCTGTTACCTTCCTGTGTCCAGATTTCCCCTATCTTCCTCTTCCATACCAGTGTGTCTCTTCTTTTCAACCCCATCTAGCTTTTTTCCCTCTTTCTTCCCCCCCCCCTGCTTCTAGCATCTGGCTCACCTGCCTGTCCTTCCCTTTCTTTCCTGCTGTGGGTTTTTCTTTCCGTTTTCATCACCTTGGCCCAGAATCCTTTTCCCTTTCACTCCCTCCTTACAGTCTGAGCCGGGAACACTAGCGATCGCACGGTCCTCGCAGCCCCCACCCGCCTGCCCAATCGATCCTAGTGTTTAGCCAGCTCTCTCCCTTCTCCTCACCTTAATTTGCAGGCTTTCTTTTTCAGCGACCTGCACGCTTTCCCAAAGAGCCGCACACGCGCGGCTGCTCAGTGTTCAATCTTCTGCTCTGCTGCAACTTCCTGTTTCCGGTTGCGTCAGAGCAGAAGATCGAAACTGAGCAGCAGCGGGTGCGCGGCTCTCTGATAGCGTGCGGGTCGCCGAAAAAGAAAATCTACAAACTAAGGTGAGGAGAAGGGAGAGAGCTGGCTAAACACTAGAATCGATTGGGTAGGCGGGTGTGAGCTGCGGGGACCGCGCGATCCTTCATGCCTCACTGCGGGGACAAGACCCATTCACCGCCCCGCGGGCGGTGAATGGCCTTGTCCCCGTCGCTGCAGCGACTGCTAGTTTTCTTCCCCGTTTTCGGCGGTGACCCGCGGCTAAAATGCGGTGGCCGCGGGTAAACCGCCACCGTGTCATTCTCTATTTTACTCCTTGAACTTACCAGGTACTTGTGACCTGAGTTGGCCACTGTTGGAAACAGGATACTGTCCTTGATGGACCTTTGGCCTGTCCCAGTATGGCAACTCTTATGTTCTTAATAATTTGCTGGGGGTTCCTTAAGATAATATACTGTTAAAACAATTCAATTGATACACTGCATATGAAGGCTATGATTTTTGCTTCTTTATTTTGTTCCAAAAAGTGTAGCACAAAACTCAACTGTAGCAGGGGAACTACATGACAATCTGAAAATGCAGAGATAAAAAACCCATCAAACTGATTTTGTGGTGATTGTTTTTATATTTACAGATCTTAAAGTGCAATGCTTTTTTTAATTAAAATTGTTAAACATTTTGTAGCCTTATTTCAATTATTTTCCTTTATGAGTTAACGCAGGCCTTAATAAATTTTCTCTTAATCTAAGGGCTAGCTCAGGAACCTGGGAGTTAGATAATGGTTGATCTCTCTACCTCATTCCTCCCCAAAACTAAACAGCCAGAGTAGGGCAGTGAAGAGATCCTTAGGACCTGATTTACTCAGCCTGCTTGCCCATTCTGTGAGTCATTCAATAACAGTAAGCATTTATCTGCCACAGAGTCCATTTACACAACACATGCATAGCAGCCGCTCCTATAAAATAAAAATTGCATCCCAATGCTAGAACCCTCCCCAACATCCCCATACTTTTTTTCAAATCAGCAGGAAGGATGCCCACTCATCCTGCCTAAAGGACTGTCCCTCCTCCCCCACCAGCCAAGAACCCTACACCCCCTACCACTTTTTCTAAATTGGAAGGAGGGTTGCCCACTCCCTCCTTAAGTGGGCTGGAGACATCCCATCCAATACAGAGACCCTCACAAAAAAAAGAAAACACTTGATGTTCTAGTGCGCTGTCCCCCTCACATCAAAACTCCTCCAACCCCTGTACCTTTTAGCTGAACTTTGCCTACTCCCTCCTGTCACAACCCGCCTATTCAAAATGGCCAGCCTTTCTCTTCCCCATGTATCTTGGGATGCAGTGGGAGGGGCCTAAGACCCTGAATGGTCCAGGTGCCCAAGGTCCCTCCCAGGGCATCTGAGATTCGCTGGGAGGGACCTAAGCCAATCAGGGCCTTGAGCCTCTTCCACTGCATCCCAGGATGCACTGGGGGGAAGGCCTGCCATTTTGAAGAGGGAAAGCCTGCTGGTAGAAGGGAGTGTGCATCCCTCCTGCCAATCTTAAAATTAAGGTGGGGATGTTGGGGGTTCCATGGTAGGGAGAGTAATTGAGCTGTGCATACAATGGAGTTGCACTCTCTCATGCATATTCATTATGGGTACCCTGAAAACGTTACTGGCTGGGTGTATCCTGTAGACTAGGTTGAGAAGTACCAAGTTACAATGGTGAAATTTTGACACCAATAGAAAAGGTCTTAACTAAGATCTAGGTTTCCTATCATACTATAAACTACAAAATTATACCTCTGGCACCCTCTGATTACCCAGACATTTTTCCTCTACTCACTCCCACCTTTCTCCGAGACCATCATTGGAATTGCTTTGATGTTTCACATATATTCTGATATTTGTCATTTTTTGATCATTTCTGACCTGGAATGGCCTTTTGAAAGCTAGTAAAAATGTGTTTAATTATTCCAATAGAAAAAGTATCATCTTGTGGGGGGGTTGTTTTCTATGTATTACCTTTGAAGCACACTAATACCACACTATTTTTAATCCACAATTTATACACAGACACAATGCATTTGCTGAAGGTGACAAAAACTGAACTGTTAAGCCTTAACAATTCTTTCCTGCAATAAAAAAAAACGTTGCACAAGATTCAAATCTAGAGTAACAACACATACAGTATATTCATGAATACTATTAACACAAAATATCAAAGTTTATTTTACCTCTGACAGCTTACTATAAATGGGATTAGTACCCTTTACCATATATGGGAAATGTACGACTACTTGAAAAACTGTCATCTAACTTGATCAGGTGACTATATACAAACCTCTTGGAAAGACATTTTCCTATTAATGAGATTTTAGATGTTTTGACCACACCTTCCCTGAAAATCTGTCTTTTATATTGCCTGTATTTGTGTCATTTTTCAAAACTGTACTATCATTAGTTAACGTACTGAATGTCATTGGAAACAAATATCTTTCACAGGGTTAAATTAACATTATATCGGGCCCTAGGCTGCTTATGTAATTAATAGTGGAAAGGGAACAGGATTTGATATTCCACCTTTCTGTGCTTACAATCAAAGTGGTTTACATATTATATGAGGGTCATTTCATACATAATGCACATTATTTTTTTTAATTTACATGATTTTTTTTTTTCAAGTATTTCTTTACAATCCTTCAATATAGGGCTCCTTTTACTAAGGCGCATAGCATTTTTAGCGCACGCTGAAGATTAGTGCGCACAAACCCCACGCCATATGGAAATACTAACACAAGCTCTATGGAGGCGTTAGCGTCTAGCAAACGTGGCATTGTAACACGCGCTAAAACCGCTAGTGCACCTTAGTAAAAGAAGCCCATAGTCTCTCTGCTTTGCAAATGACTGAGTCCCAACATCTGGGAAGCTTCATTATTCCATCCAAGACACCGTTCTTGTTCAGTTGCCGAATGGCTTAGGTAACAGCGGAAGAAAGCTCTTCCAGAGATGCAAAACGATGTCTACGCATAGGTTGTTTCAACTTTGGAAAAAGGTTGAAGTCTGGTGGACTCATGTCTGGACTGTAGGGAGCATGAGCTAACACCTCCCAGTCGTATCTGCATAGTTTTTCAATGACGACATTCTCTATGTGTGGGTGAGCGTTGTCGTAAAGAATGAGTGGCCCAGCCAAGAGCATTTTTCTGCGCATTTTTTGCAAAAAATCACAATAATACACTGCTGTGACACTTCTTCCACATGGAACTTTGTGATGATAATGCCTTCATGATCATAAGCAAAAATCATCATTTGTTTGACTTTTGATTGAGCTTGTCTAAATTTTTTTGGTCATGGGGAAGATGGAGCTTTCCACTCGGACTGTGATTTCAGCTCCGGCTCAAAGTCTCTGACCCATGTTTCATCAATAGCAACAATACGATTCAAGAATGCCTGACCTTTTTCCAAAGTTGAAACAACTTTTTTTTGCATCTCTGGAAGAGCTTTCTTCCGCCGTTACCTGAGCCATTCGGCAACTGAACAAAAACGGTGTCTTGGATGAAATAATGAAGCCTCCCGGACATTGGGACTTTGTCATTGCAAAGCAGGGAGACTATATTGAAGGATAGTAAAGAAATACTTGAAAAAAATTAAACCTGTAAATTTTAAAAATATAGTGTGCATTATTTATGAAATGACCCTCATATACTGGTATTTCTTTGTACCTGGGTTATAACACTATGGCAATGCCAACATCTTGATGTACTGAACTGCTGTATCACCATGATGCAAGATCATAAATTATACACACAACTTGTTTTGCATAAGGTGGCCATGCTGGATGTTAGTACTGGACGCAGGAGAAATCAAATGCCATCCATACCCAGTCCTTCCTCACAACCATGGGCCAAACCCAATCACTTGAGCAGAATGAGGAGACTGACTGGCACAGGCACTGGCTCTAGGCCAAGTTTTAGTGCTATTTTCCTAAAAGCAATGCTATCAGCAGGCTTAGATTTAAGGTGCATCACTCAATGACCCCTAAACTTTGAGTTTTAAACATGTGCCCAATTCCTCTGTGCCCTAACCCAGTCCTGATCCTTGACTAAAAACTCAATGACAACGGTACCCTAGGAGAAAAAAAAACTTTTTCTATTTAGCTAAAGATGTTATGGTAAAAGTCAACAAAACGTGAGGAGCATGGTTATTTTTCAAAACTGAAATAGTCCTGTATTATAATAATACTTATATATATATATATATGTTATATAACAACGTTTCTGCTGAAGTGATGTATTCTAGTTACAATGTTTACACTGGTTGAGGAAAGTATTAATTGAAAGATCTCAATATAAATATTTTTAAAAGTACTGTATAAAAAGCTTCAGGATGAATATTTTAGTACAAAAACCTTCACTTCCATCAACCAGTTACCAACGGATTATGACAGGAAGAAGCCGGTTTCGTTCCACCCAGTCCGCGATTTTCAGGAACGAGCGGCAGAAAAGCGCCGATTCTGGACAGGTTCGATAACGGGGCCAGAACCTTCACGCTGAAGCACCCGGGTGCGTTTTCCAAGCGAAGTCGGGGCTCCTTAGGCCGCGCCTCGTTCCCCGCTCTCCCCTTTAGTCGCATTCCCCCAAGAAAGCACTGAATGGTGCATGGTTTTTACCTTCAGACTGAGACTCTGCACCCGGCTCTGCCATGACCTCTCTTTCTCCCCTCAACCCCCCCTTCCAGAGACGGGGGTTCAACGAGAGGCGGCGGCAATGCCGCCGCTAGACACAAGCTGCAACGACCACCACCACCTCCTCATCCTGACAGTGGAGAAAATGAGAACTGCGCGTGCGCGGGCAGGGGTCACGAGAACGAAGCACGTGGCAGAGAGGGCGGAGTTTCTGCTACAGAGAGATGACTACAAAAATCCTGTAGTCGTCTGTTATTGAAAGCGCGAGCGGTCAAAGGTTGAGCTTTAAATAGCTGAAACGACCTCTTGACTTACTTGGAAACTGGTGACTTCTGAAGACAGAATGTGTCTGCTGCGTAAAGACCGCAAGGATTAGTAGTTCATTTGTGCCCATTTTCCGGTTGTATTGCAAAAATACCACCCTTTTCCCCTCTAAGCAGGGATCTCAAAGTCCCTCCTTGAGGGCCGCAATCCAGTCGGGTTTTCAGGATTTCCCCAATGAATGTGCATTAAAAGCAGTGCATGCACATAGATCTCATGCACATTCATTAGGGAAATCCTGAAAACCCGACTGGATTGCGGCCCTCAAGGAGGGACTTTGAGACCCCTGCTCTAGTGTAGCAGGAACACTAGAAACCAAGTAGTGTGCCTTGATGTTTGCCACTGCCTACAAGCTTATTTGGCTACCACAAGTGGGGTGGTTTCAATGGAAGGTACTAAACAGGTAGGGTTGATAGAACCAACTCTGGTTATGCCAAGAGTGGCGTACCGAGGGTGGGTCGGTAAGTCCAGTCCACCCTGGATGCAGAGAGCAAGCACCCCCTTGCTGCTTGGGAGAGGGGGAGTGATGTACCTGATGGAAAAGTGTGCTCTGTCTTGGTGGTAACTAGGCTAGATACACCAATGATCCCAAGGAGGATTAAGTGACATACCCAAAGGCCATAACGAGCTGTTGTGGGGTTTGAACCTTGATCCCCTGCTTCCTAGTCCATTTCTCTGCTCCTTGTTATACTGCAGTAAAACAAATTTAGAAGCAGGTAGTTGGTACAAATAACCATGGTTTTAATGCATCTTATTAATGCAACACAATATAATACAATTGAAAGTATTCTAAGGTATCTAATAAAGATGTGAAGACTCCCTGTGTAATGAGCTAAGGGTTACCCCAGAGGCAAGTACATCACCAAGAAGTGATGTATATGGCCAATTTTGCATTTCTACTCTCCTAAATTTTTATCTTGGCACACATACTGTAATGTGTGCTAGCTGTATGGGTGCACCCCCAAAACTGAATTTGCTCCTTTATAAGAATTGCCGCTGCTGGGTCATCCTGTCTGACACTACCAATCCATTTTTAAATGTTTAGTTCTATTCTATCCCTTGCTTGAGTAAGCCTCTTCTGACTGCATCCAGAGGGGCTGATGCAGAAAGCTTTCAACTTGGTTACTGTGGGTTTAACATTGTTTTATGGTGGGATAGTAATGCATAGAGGTTTCAGTACAGGGGTTTTTCCCTTATATGGCAGGACAGACTCGCCCTGCCTGGTGCTACCATTTTTTAAGTTAGAGATGCCAAAGGCAAGAGCGAGTGGGGGGAGTCAGAATATCTGAGAAAGGGGTCAGAAGAATGGGTGGATGCTAAGAGACATCAGTAGTTATTTGAATCAGGGAGAGGGGAAAGGAATGCTGCTAGACACCAAGGAGTAGGGAGGTGGGATTTGAAGGCATCTGCAAGAGGGGTAGGGGTGCCACTAGACACCAGGAGTTCATTTTTTTAAATCAGGGAGAAGGGAAGTGAGGGTGTCACTAGAAACCAAGGAGTGGGGATTTTTTTAGTCAGGGGTTTGAAGATGCTTGCAGGGAATCTCTTCATAAAGGTGATTAATACATCCCAATAAATTAATAAGAGGTCATGTGAGTGGAAGGGTTCCACTAGACACCAGAGATTATTACTTTTTAATTGGGGAAAGGGGCATTGGGTGTCAGAATGGGCGCTGATGCAGATGTTGGTAACTTGGGCACTAGTTTTTAAAATGTCACCCTTTCTGTCAGTATCATAGCCAGTCACTTACAGGAAGCGTGATATTTTGCATTGAGCTGGAGATTATTGTCACAATTTTAACTTGACAGTAATTTGCATATTCATTGATTATAGCATGCCACAGTAGTTATGTTGTGATAATTTCATGGTAGAACATTTGTCTCTGCCATGAGGCTTTCTGCATCAGCCCCAGAGTGGTTAACAGTAGCAGAGACAGTAGTGAAGATCTAGTCAATGGGAATGCAGCTGTAGTAAGGGAAAGGAAGGTTCCAGTGATGTATACATGAGATAGTGGGAGGTAATGAGCTCTGCATGGGGCCCTGGGTAACCTTGCTGTGAGCCAGTGAAACTAGCGAGTGTCTTTGAGTGAGTGTGGATAGCATAAGTAGGGGTAAGAATATGAAAGGGATGGGGAAAGTATGAAGGGTCTCTAAAGATTCATTAGTAATTTAAACATTAACTACAGAGTTTAAATATTGAGCTGTAAAATTTGTTTTTGATTTACAGTTCAAAATTTGTATTAGAGTGAAATTTTACAGTGTATATGTAGGAAAAACAATATAACTTGTAACAGTATAAACTCAATCATAGGTGTATTACAAAAAGAATAGTGCACTCTGGTAGCACTCTAGAAATAATTCATAGTAGTAGAATATAAATTATTTAACAAAGTAATGTTATTTAGTTAAGAACATAAGAATAGCCTTACTGGGACAGACCAATGGTCCATCAAGCCCAGTCGCTCGTTCTCATGGTGGTCAATCCAGGTCACTAATACCTGGCCAAAACCCAAAGAGTAGCAAAATTCCATGCTACCAATCCAGGGCAAGAAGTAGCTTGCCCCATGTCTTTCTCAATAACAGACTTTTCCTCCAGGAAATTGTTCAAACCCTTCTTAAAACCAGCTAAGCTATCCACTCTTACCACAACTTCTGGCAATGCTTAACTATTCTCTGAGTGAAAAAATATTTCCTCCTATTGGTTTTAAAAGTATTTTCCTGTAACTTCAAGTGTCCCCTAGTCTTTGTAATTTTTGAAGGAGTGAAAAATTGATCCACTTGTACCCGTTCTACTCCACTCAGGATTTTGTAGATTTCAATCATATATCCCCTCAGCCGTCTCTTTTCTAAGCTGAAGAGCCCTAACCTTTTTAGTCTATCCTCAAATGAGAGGCGTTCCATCCGCTTTATCATCTTGGTCACTCTCCTTTGAATCTTTTCTAGTGCCGCTTTATCTTTCTTGAGATAAGGAGACAGAATTGAACGCAGTACTCCAGGCGAGGTTGCACCATGGAGCGATACAGAGGCATTATAACTTTCTTAGCCTTGTTAACCATCCCTTTTTAAAATAATTCCTAGCATCTTGTTTGCTTTTTTGTTTGCCAGGGCAGAAGGTTTGTTTTAGCCTTTATGACTTATCTATCCTATACTTATTGTAGTTCCTCCCCATCTGCCCTATTGTCGCAGTATGTTTAGAGTAAGTCATTTGTCTTCCCTGTTTTAATATGTTTAATTTGTTTTTATGTAATTTTATTATGTTAACCGCTTAGAAGTTGGATTAAGTGGTCAAACAAATTTTTAATAAACTTGAAGGTTTCTTCGTATGGCTACAATGACACCCAGATCCTTTTCTTGGGTGCTAACCCCCAAAGTGGACCCTAGCATCCGGTAACATATTGGGTAAGAACATACGAATTGCCATACTGCCATAAGACAGGCCGAAGGTCCATCAAGCCCACTATCCTGTTTCCAACAGTGGCCAACCCAAGTACCTAGCTAGATCCCAAGTAGAAAAAAAAATTATGCTGCTTATCCTAGGGATTCCTCCGCTCAAGAAAATATAGAGTTAAAGCAAACAAGGAAGAGTCAGAATCCTGGAACAATCCTTGCACAGTCCCCCAAGGCTCCCCACTATCTCCAACACTCTTCAACCTTTATATAGCCACACTTGGCACATGCTTAGATGAAATAGACATAACGTCATACAGCTATGCAGATGTCATCACGATCCTCCTGTCAAAATGGATGAGAGACCACAAATTAAAGCTGAATCAAGACAAAAACAAATTCTTACTTCTAGAAAAAAGCAAAA